>NC_044549.1:38993446-39082315 GCF_007565055.1 Rhinopithecus roxellana
TCCCACCTATGAGTGAGAACATGTGGTGTTTGGTTTTCTGTTTGCAACAGTTTGCTGAGAATGATGGTTTCCAGCTGCATCCATGTCCCTACAAAGGACATGAACTCATCCTTTTTTATGGCTACATAGTATTCCATGATATATATGTGCCACATTTTCTTAATCCAGTCTATCATTTATGAACATTTGGGTTGGTTCCAAGTCTTTGCTATTCTGAATAGTGCCTCAATAAACATACGTGTGCATATGTCTTTATAGCAGCATGATTTATAATCCTTTGGATATATACCCAGTAATGGGATGGCTGGGTCAAATGGTATTTCTAGTTCTAGATCCCTGAGGAATTGCCACACTCTCTTCCACAATGGTTGAACTAGTTTACAGTCCCTTCAACAGTGTAAAAGTGTTCCTATTTCTCCACATCCTCTCCAGCACCTGTTGTTTCCTGACTTTTCAATGATCACCATTCTAACTGGCGTGAGATGGTATCTCATTGTGGTTTTGGTTTGCATTTCTCTGATGGCTAGTAATGATGAGCATTTTTTCATGTGTCTGTTCGCTGCATAAATGTCTTCTTTTGAAAAGTGTGTATTCGTATTCTTTGCTCAGTTTTTGATATTCTTGATTCAGTTTGTAGTTTTAAAATAGAATATTAAAAAAAAATTCTTTTTTTTAACTTTTCCCTCCTCTTTTTTTTAAATTTTTTTTTTTTTTTTTTTTTTTTTTTTTTTTTTTTTTTTTGAGACAAGGTCTTGCTCTGTCACCCAGGCTCCAGAATGCAGTGGCACAATCACACCTCACTGCAGTCTCAAAGTCCCAGGGTCAAGCGATCCTTCCACCTCAGTCTCCCAAGTAGCTGGGACCACAGGATTGTTTGTTTTTTTCTTGTAAGTTTGTTTGAGTTCTTTGTAGATTCTGGATATTAGCCCTTTGTCAGATGAGTAGATTGCAAAAATGTTCTCCTATTCTGTAGGTTTCCTGTTCACTCTGTTCACTCTTTGTCAATTTTGGCTTTTGTTGCCGTTGCTTTTGGTGTTTTAGCCATGAAGTCCTTGCCCATGCCGATGTCCTGAATGGTATTGCCTAGGTTTTCTTCTAGGGTTTTTATGGGTTTAGGTCTAACATTTAAGTCTCGAATCCATCTCGAATTAATTTTTGTGTAAGGTGTAAGGAAGGGATCATAACATCACAATTAAAAGAACTGGAGAAGCAAGAGCAAACACATTCAAAAGCTAGCAGAAGGCAAGAAATAACTAAGATCAGAGCAGAACTGAAGGAGATAGAGACACAAAAAACCCTCCAAAAAATCAATGAATCCAGGAGCTGTTTTTTTGAAAAGATTAACAAAATTGATAGACCACTAGCAAGACTAATAAAGAAGAAAGAGAGAAGAATCAAATAGACGCAATAAAAAATGATAAAGGGGATATCACCACCGACCCCACTGAAATACAAACTACCATCAGAGAATACTATAAACATCTCTACGCAAATAAACTAGAAAACCTAGAAGAAATGGATAAATTCCTGGACACATACACTCTCCCAAGACTAAACCAGGAAGAAGTTGAATCCCTAAATAGACCAATAACAGGCTCTGAAATTGAGGCAATAATTAATAGCCTACCAACCAAAAAAAGTCCAGGACCAGATGGATTCACAGCTGAATTCTACCAGAGGTACAAGGAGGAGCTGGTACCATTCCTTCTGAAACTATTCCAATCAACAGAAAAAGAAGGAATCCTCCCTAACTCATTTTATGAGGCCGACATCATCCTGATACCAAAGCCTGGCAGAGACACAACAAAAAAAGAGAATTTTAGACCAATATCCCTGATGAACATCAATGGGAAAATCCTCAGTAAAATACTGGCAAACCAAATCCAGCAGCACATCAAAAAGTTTACCCACCATGATCAAGTGGGCTTCATCCCTGGGATGCAACGCTGGTTCAACATGTGCAAATCAATAAAAAAACACATGATTATCTCAATAGATGCAGAAAAGGCCTTTGACAAAATTCAACAGCCCTTCATGCTAAAAACTCTCAATAAATTCGGTATTGATGGAATGTATCTCAAAATAACAAGAGCTGTTTATGACAAACCCACAGCCAATATCATACTGAATGGGCAAAAACTGGAAGCATTCCCTTTGAAAGCTGGCACAAGATAGGGATGCCCCCTCTTACCACTCCTATTCAACACAGTGTTGGAAGTTCTGGCCAGGGCAATCAGGCAAGAGAAAGAAATAAAGGGTATTCAATTAGGAAAAGAGGAACTCAAATTGTCCCTGTTTGCAGATGACATGATTGTATATTTAGAAAACCCCATCGTCGCAGCCCAAAATCTCCTTAAGCTGATTAAAGTAAAATCTCAGAATACAAAATCAGTGGGCAAAAATCACAAGCATTCTTATACACCAATAACAGACAAACAAAGAGCCAAATCATGAGTGAACTCCCATTCACAATTGCTTCAAAGAGAATAAAATACCTAGGTATCCAACTTACAAGGGATGTAAAGGACCTCTTCAAGGAGAACTACAAACCACTGCTCAGTGAAATAAAAGAGGACACAAACAAATGGAAGAACATTCCCTGTTTATGGATAGGAAGAATCAATATCAGTGAAAATGGCCATACTGCCCAAGGTAATTTATAGATTCAATACCATCCCCATTAAGCTACCAATGACTTTCTTCACAGAACTGGAAAAAACTACTTTAAAATTCATCTGGAACCAAAAAAGAGCCTGCATTGCCAAGACAATCCTAAGCCCAAAGAACAAAGCTGGAGGCATCATGCTACCTGGCTTCAAACTATACTACAAGGCTACAGTAACCAAAACAGCATGGTATTGGTACCAAAACAGAGATATAGACCAATGGAACAGAATAGAGCCCTCAGAAATAATACCACACATCTACAGCCATCTGATCTTTGACAAACCTGAGAGAAACAAGAAATGGGGAAAGGATTCCCCATTTAATAAATGGTGCTGGAAAAACTGGCTAGCCATATGTAGAAAGCTGAAATTCCTTAACTATTTTTAAAATAACAAAAGTTTTTAAAATTTTGTTCTTTTTTTATTTTATAATTCATGTTTTGTTTGTGTTTAAGAAACTTAGACTTTTTATTTTCCTTTATCATGTTTTGTCATTGTCACTGTATTGACGATGCACAGTATTTCTAATTTTATTCCTCAGTATTTTTTATACCATTGTAAATGGAGTTAATTTTTGAAATTTGTTTTTGTAATTATTCACAGCAAATATATAAACAATAATATATCTTTATTGACCTTTCATATGCAATATTCATACATTCACTGATTATTTTTAGTAGCATATTTTTTGTTAACCACATCTTCCTGTGTATATAATGTCATTTTCAGAAAATCCTATTTCTTCTCTTCTCATATTTTTAATTTTTAAGTTTCTCTATCTTGCCACTTTTCATTGGCTAAAACTGATATTATAATGTTGCTTAAAACTTTGACTGGTTCCTGATATTAGATTAAGATGTTTGAGACTTTAATGATTAAGTATAATACTGTATGTCTTTCAAATATTTGTGATCAGATTGTAGAAGTTTTCTTTAAATTTTGTTTCCTAAGACTTTCAATTCTAAAACAAATTAAATGAGTATTAAATTTCTGAAATGCATTTTCTGCATCTATTAAATTTATTATATATTTTATGGCTTTATTCTATTAATATACTGAATTATAATTGATTTCTGTATGTTTAATCAGTCTGGCATTTTCAGTAAAACTCTATTCAGTCATGATATGTTATCCTTTTCATATGTTGATGGATATAATTAACTAAAATTTTGTTACGGATTTTCGCACCTGAATTCACTGGGTATATCTGTAGCTTCTTTGGTTGTGGTATTTTTAGGTTTAGTATCACCATAAAACTGGCCTCATGATATGAGTTGGGAAATATTGCCTCCCCTTGTGCTTTCTGTAGAAGTTTCTATATTGTTATTATAATTGTTTTCTTAAATACCTAATATAATTCACCAATAACGTAATTTAAGTGTCAAGGTTTTATTTCAGGATTCCTTTTAATTATGAATTTAATTACTTCAATAGATGTAGAACTATTCAGATTTTTCTATATTTTCTTATACCATATTCAGTAATTTGAGTCCTTCCAGAAACTTTAATTTTACCTACATCATCAAAATATTTTTGCATAAGTTTGGATCATGATGGTTCTCTATTCTCACTTAATATCTGTAACATTTCTAATTTTGTACTCTCTTTTATTCAAAATTTTAGTAATTTATATCTTTCTGATTTTTTTCTTGATCATGTTAACTAAATGGTCATCAATTTTACTGATCTTTTTAATGGAGAAGCTTTTGGTTTCACTGAATTTTCCACAGTTTTCTAGGCATTTTTTGTTTGTTTCTGCTTTTAACTTTTATCACTTTCTCCTTTCTGCTTACTTTTTATTTGCTCTGCTTTTTATTGTGTAACTTAGGCATAATTGCATATTTTTGATTTTAGACCTACCATCTAGTATATGCATTTAAAATTATAAATTTCTTTCTAAACTCTGCATTAGCTGTATTTCATAAATTTGACATACAGAATTTTCATTATCAGTCTGTTAGAAAACTTTATTAATTACCCTTGTAATTTTTGACCCTTCAGTTATTTTCAAAGTATATTGCTTATTTTAAAAATATTGGTGGATTTTCTAGGTAATCTATTATTATTAAATTCTAATTTAATTTCACTGTGGTCAGTGAATATATCATATTGTAAGATTTTAGTTTTTGAAATATATTAAGACCTTTTTGATGACCCAGCATACAGTTTATCTTTATGAATCATATCTTTTTGAACAAAATATTTATTGTAGAATTTCTGGGTGAAATGGTCTAAAACTGTCAACTAATTCAAATTGTTTGAGTTACTTTCATTTTCTGTATTTTTAAGGTTTTCAGTATACCCCAATCATTACTGAGAAGGAAGTGTAGAAATCTCAATTTATAATTATAAATTTATTTATGTTTCCTCTTAGACTTCACAAGTTTGATCTATTTTATCTATTTGAAGCTCTGTAATTAGGTGCATACACATTTTAGATTATTATCTCTTTTTATGAATTTATTATTTTATCCCTGTACCAAGATTTTTTTTTATTGAAACCTGTTGATATTTCTCATCCTGAAGCCAACTTTATCTAATATTTATATATGCACTCTAACTTTCTAAAAAAATTTTTTTAAATAGAGTTGAGGTCTCACCACATTGCCTAGGCTGGTCTCGAACTCCTGGGCTCAAGCAATCCTCCTACCTTGGCCTCCCAAAGTGCTGATATTACTGGTGTGAGCCACTGTGCCTGGCCCACTGCAACTTTTGTATGACTATTGTTTTCTATGGTATGTATTTCTTTATATTTTTCTGTCAATTCATCGGTATTTTTATTGTTAATGTGCGTTTTCTGAAGTCAATATGTATTTAGGTCTTCTCATTTCTTCTGACAATTTCTGCCTTTGATTAGAATGTTTACACTGTTGACATTTAATATAACTGAAATAGTTGGATTTCTTTTTTATCCCATCTCTTCTTTCTTTTTTCCTCTTTTCTCACCATTTTGAAATTAAATAGGTGGTTTTAAAATTCCATTTTATTTCCAATATTAACTGATAAGCTATACCTCTTTGCTACTTTTTACAATGCTAAGTTTTTATAGTGGCATATAGAGAGATCATCGTGACTAGAGACATACGTATTCTTAACAGAGTTGAGAACCTTAGTCAAGCTCAGGGAATTTAAAACTGAAGAAAGGTATAATATTTATGGAGGAGCAAGTTTTGATTTTCACTGGCTTAGGAGGACCTTTCAGTGACACATATATTAAAGATTTTGGCTACCAAGTGAAATAAATTTCGGTAAGAAATTTAGGACCTGTCAGGGACATAAACAAATAATAACAGCAGCAACAACAACAGTAACAGCAAAACTGGACAGGATGGTGATTAGATTCTTAGAAGTTCTCTAATGGCATATATTAAATACTTGAAAGGTGCCCCCAGGGAGATTGTGCATGGCCAGATAATTCTCGAAAATCTAAGTGATATGTCCCTCCCATATCTTACAACTTATGCTTCATCAAAACTTTTCATTTGTAGCCCAGCAACTGTTCCCTGAGCTGAGGAGCCACAGCAATGGACATTCGAACGCTAGAGTTCCACCAGACAGACATAGGCAAGAGTGAGAAGGTAAAACTGCTAAAAATTTAAGACTTGAATGTATATTTTGGATGTCCAGTTTTTTTTTTCTCTCTCTCTCTCTCTTTCACACACACACACACACACACACACACACACACAGGCTTTCTCCTTGGTCAAATCTCACATGCAATTCAGATTTGCAACATTGGAACTTGGAGACTGACACAAGTTTCATTTCTGGTATTAGACATTTTTAGATTATTTAACTCTCCCTGGCGAGAATTGCTTTTGATTAATTACTTTATGTCCTAGATGAAAGAGTGTTGAAAAACAGTACTCCTTTACCCCCACTGACATAAAGCACATTAACCATGATCCTTTTTCCAGGATGTAAGCCTTATTCTTTCATTTGAGCTTTAAGTCACAAAAGTAAATCTGCTTTGTGAAGTCCACCACTGCCCCTACATGCCAAGGTATTCCATAACGTTTCTTTTAATTTTCCACCCCGTATATGAACTTCAAAGTTACAATCTTTTCTGTTCAACCTATATTCCACTCACATGCTGCCTTGCTTACTTCCCTGGCAGACTTAACAATGGACATATGGCCATGGAATTCATACTCTTTATTCCTAATTTGTTCTTCTGCTCAAACCCTTGACTATTTCCTAATTCCCTAGACTAGTTGAAAGAAAAGGCCTAAGAATTCCTTACACATTTTCTTCTAAGATCCTTATAGAGCACATACTTCTGTTCCACTACTTTATTCCCAACTGGTTTTCATTTAACCCTCCCAGACTTATTGCAACTCCTAAATTGCAACTTATTGCAACTCCTAATAGAGAGCATTTCTATGTTCCTTCGAAAAGCAGATGCCAAGATGGGATAAAATATACAAAGACTTTATTAGAGGAAACCCTGTGAGAGAAAAATGAGAGAGCAGCTGGGGAAGATCAAGAGAGCTGTCACACTGCAATGCAAGTCTGAGCCTAAGTGAAGAAAAGAGGGAGGGAAGATTGGGTATGAGTTTCTACTCTGTCCTGTAGTTTAGAGCACCTTCAGCAATGCCATCAGGGAGTCCTGTAGCCAGTCAGTCAGTAGAGCAGAGGTATCCATTGTCTTACAGGACCATGATTACCTCAGCAGAGCATAGTCGTTGACTAGGAGCAACCTGTAGGAACCATGTGTTCCGCCCAAGTTTGCTGATATCTTTCTGAGCCCAATACTGGTACCCTTAGTCAATGTGACTTTTGGAGTTGGAAGGCTTAAAGGTACAATTCCTAATGCCATGTTTCACATCCTTTTCCAGAAAAGGAAAGAGATTTTGAATAAGGAGGTATACAGTGTTGATACTGTTCTCTTTTCACTAAAGCCTCTGCTTGAACCATGTATCTGGTCATAAATGGCAGATGAATACAGGCCTAGGATTACTGATTAATCTATATCAGGGTAAAAAGAAGTGATAGTATTTTCAGAGTAAAAATAGAAGAATAAAATAAAGGAAAACATCATCCAAAGTATTTTAAAATGCTCCTAAAGTCTTTTCAAAGCACAAATACATTAATGTCGTATATCTGCTCTAATTAAACCTAGCTTTTCTAAAGTATCAACATTAAGATAAATAGGGACAATTATTCATTTTGTTTTGCTTAATTATGTGTTGTAGGTTTAAATCCATTTTTCATTATAAATGTGCAGTGTTTCAGACACATTCTGCCTAATATAGGCTTATATGAGTAACATGGGATCCTAACCATCATTTATGACATTGCTTCTATAGGGAATTAATTCCAAGTTTCAAGTGATGAATTTATAAACGAGCTTTTGTGCAAGCCTGTGTGCAAATTGGAGACGTCTTATATCTTCCACAGGCATGCGATGTGATCTCTGCAAAATGTTTCCATCTCTGTTAATTGAGCTATAACACTCTGGAGTAGGGAAGTAAGCAATAATTATCTTTTATTTCTTTTTTCTTTTTCTAAAATTCACATCTGGGTACACAGAAACCCCTCCCAAGGCTTTCCTTTATCGACCACCCCCAGTTTAAACTTAAACATATATGTTCTGCAGCAAAAGTTATTTTTCTTGATTGAAATCAGAAGAGTAATTGACTTTGAAGAAGGAGTACTGATTGGGAGGAGACATGAGAGGGCTTCCTGGGATGCTGGAAATGTTCTGTATCTGTATGGGTTCATGCTTACATATGTGTATATAAATGTAATAATCAGTTGAGCTCTCCATTTAAGATTTGTGAGGTTTATGTAATTATACTTGAATTAATTTTTTTAAAAACTTAACTGATAAAAACTTAATAAGGAACTCTATAGAATGATCAAAGATAATGAATAATTATTTATAGTTAGTTAAATTTGTCCCAGCTATAACATATCTATATTTTAATCAACACTATTGTCAACTTTACCCCAAGACACTCATATAGAGTGATGCTAATATTTACAATTTTAAGTGCTGGTGATTGATTGAAAGATTTCTGTTTTAAAATGTTTTTAATATTTTTATGTTTTAAAATGTTTATTTTTGCATGTTTCAAATCAGCTGACTCAGTCTGATTGAGGGTGTTGCAATACTGAATTTGTTGAAGTTCACATTGCCAGCAAAGGCAGTAGTAGTGAGTAGATCTAGAATGCAGGAAGCTGTTCGTTAAGAGTTTTAAGAGAAAAATATAGTTGAAGAAAGTTTACATTGCCTCAAATTGAAAGGATTAGACAAAGAGGGATTACATAAGATCTTATCACTTTTGAAGGTAGAAATTTATTTCAGAAGCTGATGAAAACTAATGACTTTCTCTCTTCAAAAGCACACACATATACAGAGGCACAATTTTGCATACAACTACAAGTATATTCACAGAGCACTTATCGCCCATTGATGAGCCACCTAAGGTTTTGTGGAAATCATACTAAAAATTCCTCTTCTAGAAAGACCCTTTGATATCCGAAATGTGTCAGGTGCAGTGATGTACAAACCAGAAGATAATGCCCACAAGAACTTTACTAGCAGTCTTAGGGATAAGACACACACACCTATGAAACAATTAGTAAATGATTGGCACAGACCACAAGAGATTATTCTGTTTTTAGGCTGTAAACAAAACGTAATTTAGAATACTCTTTCAATAGTTTCCCTGTGTTTTGTATGGTGTACTTCTTATGTTTTTATTTTTTGTTTTATGATTTCATCAGAAGTTATATTTTCAGTGTTTATATAGATTAGAATTTACATACAACGGGTACGTGAGGAACAGATTCACAGAATGCAAAGTTCCTGGTGTATAGTTAAACATTTTTTACAATATGGGCTTGCAATATCTCAAAGTCTGTTTCTTTTTCTCCTTGTTTTCAAGTAGGAAGTGAAGAGACTATGATATATTTTCAAAGGCCCTACAAGTAATTCAAAAGACTTTGAATAATCTAATGTTTTTCAGGTTGGTGGTCATGCAAACCAGGTTGTACCCAGAGTGAAACAGGTAGAAGTGAGGGTGGAAGAATATACACAATCACCTCTTCCTCACCTCCACAATAATTACCAATATTTTCTCTTTTCCTGTCCTCCTCCACCCAAAATATTTGCAACTAATCTGTGAGTCCCTCTTCTCTAGGAAAAAATTAAGGGCAGAATTTATACATCTTCTTTCTGATAGCATAGAAACTACCTTATTTCTTTTTTTTTTTTTTCATTTGGAGTAGTGGAGGAAGTGGAAAGAAGTATAGAAATTATCTGACTTTTGTCTCTATTAGAGAAAAATTTCAATAAATATAAAAATTTTCAGAAATATTAAATTAAATGAGTAAACATGTATATATACACACCTGTTCATTTAATGTGTATATATACATATGCACACATACAGATATGAACACACATAAATTTTATCTAGAAAAAATGATTTTGACTTGGCTTATTCCAGAAATTAAAGGATAGAATATTGCCAACTGAAAATAATTTAGAACTTAACAGCCTAAGTATGACCTAAATGCCCTGAAGATAGCAACATTCAGCATTTTAATACTCTACTTGACATGAGAGCCTCAGTGTGGCATGAAGTAAAAAAGAGCTTACCATCTTCTGATCTATCATAAACACTTTAAAAGATGTGCATAGGTTTACAAAATTAATTAAAATGCCTTGGAAATAACAATCGCTTCATTACAAGTATCATAATTTTGGACAAAAGTACAAAGTGTATATGGCACTCTCCAAGAACCTGGACTAGCCATTCATGAAGCACAGTAACTGAAGTTATTCTGTTTGATACCCTTTTCTCTTCTTAATGCTCACCAAACACATCCTCCCTAGGTAATGTAAATATATGTGTGTATGTGTGTGTATGTGTGTGTGTGTGTATATATATATATACACACACACACACATACACATATATAGATATAGTCCTTCCCACTAGAATAAAGGCACAGGAAGAGCAAATATTATCTTTGTCATTTGTTGCCCTATCCTTACAGTAGCTAGCACAGATACTTGGACATAATAAATGTTCAGTTAAAATGTTCTGCATGCCTAAGTTATCCCATTCTATCTTTCTGTCATAACAAATTACCACAAATATAATTAAAATAGCATGACTTTATTATTTCACAATTTTCTGTAAGTCAAGAGTTCAGGCACAATGTGTCATAGCTGGCTCGCTGCTCCACATTTCATAGACCAAAATCAAGATGTTATTTTCCAGGAGCTCTGGGGATGAATCCCTTATGAGCTCATTCATATTGTTGGCAGAATTCAGTTACTTGTGGTTGTAAAATGGAATTTCCCATATCCTTGCTGTCGCTTGCTCAGGGGTCATTTGCAGCTTCCAGAAGTCACTTACATTCCTTAGTCCTTGATCCCTTTCCCCTATCTTCAAAGCTAGTAACAGTGAGTGGAATCCTTTTCAAATTTTGAATCTCCATGACATCCCTCTCTACCTCATATCTTCTCTGTTTTTCTATTCTTCCACATCTCTCTGATGAACTCTACTACCTTTCTCTTCTGCTTTTAAGTACTATGTGATTGCACTGGATCTAGCAGAATAATCCAGGATAATCTTCCTGTTTTTAAGGTCAGGTAATTATTAACCTTAATTTTATTTCCAAAGTGTCTTGGCTGTAGTACCTAGATTCATATTTGTTCAAATCACTAGGGGATGTCAATCTTAGAAATATATCTTTAGAATTCTGTCTATCAAAGTCCAAAAAAGGGAGAATGTGTATGAATTACTCACGGTTCTTGATTCATTGGAGAGAAGACACAATATAAACATTAGTTATGACTACTAACACACATAAACTTTGTGTTGTGGTGGGCATGAAAGTGAGAGTGGGCAGGTAGTTATTTCCATACGCATTTTTAATCCAAACATATTAAGGTACATTTCTGGCAAGTTGCCTCGAGTAGCTTGATTTGAAGAAAATGTTATGGGAATGGTTACCATATTTTAGAGCAGGTGCAACTAAGATCCCAGTGAAAACAGAAGAGTATCAGGTAAAGCCAATTAACATGATAAAAAGATATTGCCCTGGAATTGCATTTCCACTATTAACTTTTTCTATTTGTGTTTACTGATATTTGCAAATAAAACAAACATTTATTGTTTGGAAAGGAAGTTTCACTGAGAAAAACAAAGAAGAAAGGCAGAGAGATAAGAATACTTGGAGGTTAGGTGGAATAGAAACTCCAAGAAAGAATTAAAGAAAACAGATGTGAACATGGGAACAAAAATTAGAAAAATGAATGTTGGCCGGGCGCGGTGGCTCACGCCTGTAATCCCAGCCCTTTGGGAGGCCGAGGCAGGCGGATCACGAGGTCAGGAGATTGAGACCATCCTGGCTAACACGGTGAAACTCCGTCTCTACTAAACAAAATACAAAAAATTAGCTGGGCATGGTGGCGGGTGCCTGCAGTCCCAGCTACTCGGGAGGCTGAGGCCGGAGAATGGCGTAAACCCGGGAGGCGGAGCTTGCAGTGAGCCAAGATTGCGCCACTGCACACCAGCCTGGGCGACAGAGTGAGACTCCGTCTCAAAAAAAAAAAAAAAGAAAGAAAGAAAAATGAATGTTGACAAAAGAAAGTTAGATAACATAAGGTTAAACTAGGCAGAGACTTAAGAGAAAGTACAGACTGAAAAGATTGAGGCTTTTCCCTATAGCTAAGGAATTATTTTTCTCTATTTTATACTTTGTCCATTAAAAATGTTCAAATGGACTACAAAAATGGTAACCGTATTTGGGTATTAGTTAATATGCTTATTTCCCTCTAGCTTTATTCTCCTCTACGTAGTTAAAACTCTCATAAATAAACAGAAACATTAGTGTGAATGCTTGCAATTTGGAGCTATTCTCCAAACACTTGTGACTGGCACAGGGTTATGAGTCTCCTAGATAAGAAACTTGATTTAGGTATTGAGATAAAGAAAACTGTTTTACAGAGACTGCAGCATACGAGGTGCAATAGATTGCATTGCTAACTTTTCATTTCAAGACTGCATTTGCATCTTCTCAATCTTTGGTTTACCTGCATCAATTTCTTTCCAATAGCTGTCTCCTAATTTCCCTTGGTAACTCCCCAAATGCCCTACATATAGCCCCATATCTGAAGCTAATATCATACCAATGCATTCTTAGAATTTGAATTGGTACACAGACATTCTTTGGAGACATTCCTAATGAGTTTATTATCAATGTTCTTCCTTCATATTCCCCTTGTGGGCTTTTACTGGTTTCACCCATAAATGTGATTCTTACAACAAATTCATCTTTAAGAGAATCTCATATCTATCCTTTTCACTGATTTTGCACTACCTTTCTCCTATTCCTTTTTGTTTGGTGGATTTTATATATTTCTTTATTTTCAGCCACCTTTAAAGCAACAGAGCAAGAATGAGCATCTGGAGCTTCGTGAACATTGCTGATTTTGGGGACTCAGTTTTCACTGAAAAATTCAATGTCCATCTGTATGAGAGTGATTAAGTGGACTGATGCCTGTTTAAAGTCATCCTGCTTCTCCTGGCATTCTCAGAACAGGCCCTACTTACTCAGTAGTCACCAAAACAAAGGTTTAATGACAGTTTCCAACACTTGTAGATAGAAAACTGTTCAGAATTGTGACATGAAATCCTTGTAAGTGGTAGTTCCTGCATATGTCTCTTTAAAAAGAAAGTTTGGTTTTCAGTAGAGGAAAGATGTTAACCACTCTAGATAGCTTAAGACCAACCCTCCATTCTTCTTTCTTATTTGAATGATTACATTGACCCCTGATTCATTACTCAGTCACAAAATTAAAGTCTATTATGATCCAGACACATTCAAACATCTTTCAAAACCCATCTCTTCCTTTGCTGAGTATTTTTCCTATTAATTTTTACACATCAAATGTAATAGCCATTTTAAAATTGATTTACAACTTTGCATTTGATTTTAGCAGTATTTTATTTTTGTTTGTTTATTTTTGGCACTTAAAGATTATTCTCTGGCTAAAAATATTTGACTTCCCACTTATAACAGAAAAAAAAGAAAAATTTCCTTCTTGGTCCAGCTTTCATGGCCTCACAAAATTTGTATATATCCTGCCTGTCCAGGCATGAGGGAACCATCTTTCTCCAAAATATTCTGTTACAATCAATGTGCTTAATTCATTGAAGGATCATTTTAAGAAACATTACATCTTCAGGGTTAAGCAATAAAAATGTGAAGAAGCTCATGCATCAGAATAGTACTGGTTCACTCTCTAATTGGGCTGGCTTTTTCTAAGGACATTTGTAATTATTTTTTATCTTTTTAATTAATAGAATTCAATTTTAAAAGAAGTTTTAATCTTATAGAAAAATAGAGAAGAAAGTACAGAAAGTTCCTATATATCTCCTCATATGTGCTGGCCCACTGTAACCCTCTGGCTTTCATTTTGTCAATCCTGTCTTAGATCATTCTGATCTATACTTACTTTGTACTCTTAAAATAAATGTGGCTCTCAGAAACAACTTGTAAAAACTGCCCATATTAATTCCTACATAAGGATATCCAGTTTTCACAGCACAATTTCTTGAAGATGCTATCCTTTCTCCATTGTGTGTTCTTACTATCTTTGTTGAAGATCAATTGATTATAAATGTGTAGATTTACTTCTGGATTCTGTTCCACTGATCCATATGTCTTTTTTATACCAGTACCATGCTGTTTTAATTATTATAGTTTTGTAGTAAATTTAGAGGTCAGGTAGTGTGATGCTTTCAGCTTTGGTGTTTTTTTCTTCTGTGTCTGTGAAAAATGTCATTGGAATTTTGATAAGGGTTGACAAACTCTGTAGGGCAATTTGGGTAGTATGGACATTTAATAACAATAATACTTCAAATTTTTGAACATGGAATATCTTTCTATTTATTTGTGACTTCTTCAATTTATTTCATCACTGTTTTATAGTTTTCAGGGTACAGCTCTTTTACTTTCTTGGTTAAATTTATTACTAAGTATCTTTAATGCTACTGAACATGGGATTTTTAAAAAATATTTTACACCATTGTCTCAGTTTATTCTTAATGTTATAACAAAATAACCTAGACTGGGTAATTTATAAAATCAAAAATGTATTTCTTACAGTTCTGGAGTCTGGGAAGTTCAAGATCAAGGCTCCAGCAGATTCAGTGTCTGATGAGGGAAACTCTCTGCTTCCAATATGGTGCCTCCTTTCTGCATCCTCACAGAGTAGAAGGTGGAAGGACAAACAGGGCCTACCTACTCCTCCACAAAACTTTTATACACCCTTATACCTCCTAAAGTTCCCACTTTTAAATACTATCACGCTGGGTTTTAGGTTTCATCATATAAATTCTGGGGGGATACATTCTGACCATAGCAACTATACACAAAAATCAACTCAAAATTCTGTCTATTAAAGGTTGTGTGTTGTTGTTGTTGTTGTTGTTGTTGTTGTTGTTGTTGAGACAGAATCTTGCTCCGTTGCCCAGGCTGGAGTGCTGTGATGTGATCTCGGCTCACTTCAGCCTCCTCCTCCCAGGTCCAAGCAATTCTCCTGCCTCAGCCTACCAAGTAGCTGAGACTACAGGTATGTGCCACCATGCCCAGCTAATTATTATATTTTTAGTAGAGACAGAGTTTTACCATATTGGTTAGGCTGGTCTTGAACTCCTGCCCACAAGTGATCCACATACCTCCCAAAGTGCTGAGATTACATACATGAGCCACCATGCCTGGCCTATTAAAGGTTTAAATGTAAGACATAAAACTGCAAAACTGCTAGAAGAAAACAGGGGGAAAAACCCTCCTGAAATTGTTCAAGGCAATAATTTTTTGTATATGACTCCAAAAGCACAGGGATAGATAGCAAAAACAGACAAATGGGATTTCATCCAACTAAAAAGTTTCTGCACAGCAAAGGAAACAACAGAGCCAGCCGGGCGCGGTGGCTCAAGCCTGTAATCCCAGCACTTTGGGAGGCCGAGACGGGCGGATCACGAGGTCAGGAGATCGAGACCATCCTGGCTAACATGGTGAAACCCCGTCTCTACTAAAAAATACAAAAAAACTAGCTGGGAGAGGTGGCGGGCGCCTGTAGTCCCAGCTACTCAGGAGGTTGAGGCAGGAGAATGGCGTAAACCCGGGAGGCGGAGCTTGCAGTGAGCTGAGATTCGGCCACTGCACTCCAGCCTGGGCGACAGAGTGAGACTCCGTCTCAAAAAAAAAAAAAAAAAAAAAAAAAAAAAAAAAAAAAAAAAAAAAAAAAAACAGAGCGAAGAGAAGACAACCTACACAATGGGGGAATATATTTGCAAACCATACAACTGATAAAGGGGGTAATATCTAAAAGATGTAAGGAACTCAAACAACTCAATAATGAAAAATCAAGGGCAAAATACCTGAATAGACATTTCTCAAAAAAAAAAAAAAAAAGTCTACAAATAGTGAACAAATGTATTGAAAAATGCTCAACATTACCAATCATCAGGGAAATGCAAGTCAAAACTACAAGGAGATATTGTCTCACACTTGTTAGGATAGCAGTTATCAGAAAAAGGGAGAAATGTCGGCAAGGGTGTGAAGCAAAGGAAACCTTTGTAGACTGTTGGTAGAAATGTAAGTTGGTGTAGTCATTATGGAAAACAATATGGTTTCTCAAAAATTAAAAACAGAACAATCATATTAAACAGCAATCCCACTTCTGGGTATATTTTCAAAGGAAATAAAGCAAGAATGTTGAAAATATATCTGCATTCTCATATTTATTGCAACATTATTCACAATAGCAAAGATATATAATCAGCCTAAGTATCCACCAACAGATGAATATAGAGAAATATTTATGTATGTGTATATATATATATACACACACACACACACACACACATACACACAATGAAATATTATTCAGCCTTAAAAGAGGAAATCCTGTCATTTGCAACATGAATGAATTTGAAGGAAATTATGCTAAGTGAAATCATACAGGCACGGGAAGATAAATGCTGCACGGTCTTACTTATATGTGGAATCTGAAAGTAAAACCCATAGAAGTATAAAGTAAAATGGTAGTTGCTAGGGCAAGATGGGGAAAACAGGGAAGTATTAGTCAAAAGTAAAGTCATGGTTTTATACAAGAAACAGCTCTAGAAGTTCTGCTGTATGGCACAGTGCCTAAGGTCAACGGTACTGTTTCATATAATTAAAATTTTACTAAAACGTTAGATCTTATGTTAAAAGTGTTATTATCATAAAACAATAATAGTGATAACTAAAAAGGATGGGGGAATACTTCACAGTGATGGATATATTTATGACATAGATTGTGGTGATAGTTTCATTGTTACACTTATCCTGAAATTCAAGCTGTATACACTAAGTATGTATAGCTTTTTGGATGTCAATCATAACTCAAAAGTGGTTTTAAAAGTGATTATACTTAATTCTTTGTGAAAAACTCTTTAAAAGATAACAAACTTTGGATTTTTCTCCTTAACACTTGGAGTGTGGTGCTACAACAGTTCTTGCATTGGTAGGCCTAAATGCTATACTTTCTTTAGGCGCAGTTAATGGAATTTAAGCAGCTAATCCAAAAAATCATCTAATAATACTGCTTTTATTGGGGTATTTTTTAATTTTGAAAATTTGGATCTTTATTAACATAACTGTGCTAGTTCATGTGTTCTGAGATGCAGAAAATGGGCACCAAGAAAGAAACAGACAAGCGAGAGATTTATTGGAGGTGACTGAACATAAAACCTGAGAGAAACAAGAAATGGGGAAAGGATTCCCTATTTAATAAATGGTGCTGGGAAAATTGGCTAGCCATAAGTAGAAAGCTGAAACTGGATCCTTTCCTTACTCCTTATACGAAGATTAATTCAAGATGGATTAGAGACTTCAATGTTAGACCTAATACCATAAAAACCCTAGAAGAAAATCTAGGTAGTACTATTCAGAACATAGGCATGGGCAAGGACTTCATGTCTAAAACACCAAAAACAACGGCAGCAAAAGCCGAAATTGACAAATGGAATCTAATTAAACTAAAGAGCTTCTGCACAGCAAAAGAAACTACCATCAGAGTGAACAGGCAACCTACAGAATGGGAGAAAATTTTTGCAATCTACTCATCTGACAAAGGTTTAATATCCAGAATCTACAAAGAACTCAAACAAATATACAAGAAAAAAACAAACAACCCCATCCAAAAGTGGGCAAAGGATATGAACAGACATTTCTCAAAAGAAGACATTCATACAGCCAACAGACACATGAAAAAATGCTCATCATCACTCGCTATCAGAGAAATGCAAATCAAAACCACAATGAGATACCATCTCACACCAGTTAGAATGGCAATCATTAAGAAGTCAGGAAACAACAGGTGTTGGAGAGGATGTGGAGAAATAGGAACACTTTTACACTGTTGGTGGGATTGTAAACTCGTTCAACCATTATGGAAAACAGTATGGCAATTCCTCAAGGATCTAGAACTAGATGTACCATATGACCCAGCCATCCCACTACTGGGTATATACCCAAAGGATTATAAATTATTCTACTACAAAGACACATGCACACGTATGTTTATTGCAGCACTATTCACAATAGCAAAGACTTGGAATCAACCCAAATGTCCATCTGTGACAGACTGGATTAAGAAAATGTGGCACATATACACCATGGAATACTATGCAGCCATAAAAAAGGATGAGTGTGCGTCCTTTGTAGGGACATGGATGCAGCTGGAAACCATCATTCTTAGCAAACTATCACAAGAAGAGAAAACCAAACACCGCATGTTCTCACTCATAGGTGGGAACTGAACAATGAGATCACTTGGACTCGGGAAGGGGAACATCACACACTGGGGCCTATCATGGGGAGGCGGGAGGGGGGAGGGATTGCATTGGGGAGTTATACATGATATAAATGATGAATTGATGGGTGCTGACGAGTTGATGGGTGCAGCACACCAACATGGCACAAATATACATATGTAACAAACCTGCACGTTATGCACATGTACCCTAGAACTTAAAGTATAATAAAAAAATGAAAAAAAAAAAAAAAGGATAAAGAACGAGGGAAGTAGGCTTGGAGAAAACCCAGACAATAATGCAAGTCTGACATCTGTGAGTAAAGGAGAGAGAAGAAAGAGTTGTAAAGAAATGCCATTAAACCACAATGTTAGGCTAACAGGGAATCCTCAAGCTAAAGTTACTTGTTGAAGGAATTCCACATGGAGCAGAATAGCCCTATTTCTGCTCTTTTAGCCAACCTTAGTTATGGCTGCAAGCACCTCAGAGGAAATGTCCATGGTGGATTTGAAAGTCTAGCAACTAAAGACTGTTAATCAGCTATGCAACTCACAGCAGGTTTATTTAAAGGTACAACACAGTGGGAAACCCTCATGGTTACCACAGTAGTTCAGCAAAAAATCTCAAATAACATATTTATTCAAAGGACAGATATAGCAAAACAAATATATAATATTTTAGGTATTATCTGACTTCTCCATAATGTTTAATTTTCCTTTTTACTCTTTAACTCCACCCTACTTTTCTGCCAGGGTTTATTAGAACTGAGTCATTCTATCTGAAGTTTCTTATGACTATTAGGTTTATTACATTCATATGGTAAAATCAAATGTAACATATCTCAGGTGTGGTGGTAATGAGATAAATATATACTGATTTATGCAAGCAATAAAGTGTACTTCTGGAAAAGTTACATGTAAAAACAGTTTTAAATTAAAATACTTTTACCTCAGATTTTTTTTTATTTTAAATTTTTATGGGTACATAGTAGATATAAGAGGTATTTTGATACAGGCATACAATGCATAATAATCATGTCAGGGTAAATGAAACATCCCTCCCCTCAATTATTTATCCTTTCTTTATGTTACAGACCATTCAATTTTACTCTTTTAGTTGCTTTAAAATGTACAATAGGGCCGGGCACGGTGGCTCACGCCTGTAATCCCAGCACTTTGGGAGGCCGAGGTGGGTGGATCACGAGGTCAGGAGATCGAGACCAACCTGGCTAACACGGTGAAACCCTGTCTCTACAAAAAATGCAAAAAATTAGCCGGGCGTGGCGGCGGACGCCTGTAGTCCCAGCTACTTGGGAGGCTGAGGCAGGAGAAGGGCGTGAACCCGGGAGGCGGAGCTTGCAGTGAGCCGAGATCGGGCCACTGCACTCCAGCCTGGGTGACAGAGCGAGACTCCGTCTCAAAAAAATAAATAAATAAATAAATAAAATAAAATGTACAATAAATTTTTGCTGTAGTCACCCTGTTTTGCTATCAAATGCTATATCTTATTCATCCTATATTTTTGTAACCATTAACCATTCCACTTCCCCACTGCTTCCCACTACCCTTCCCAGCCTCTGGTAACCATCATTCTACTCTCTGTCTCCATGAATTCAATTGTTTAATTTGTAGCAAACACAAGTAAGTGAAAATACGCAAAGCGTGTCTTTCTCAGCCTGGCTTATTTCACTTAACCTAATTACCTCCAGTTCTAGCTATGTTGTTGCAAATGACAGGGTCGCATTTTTTTATGATTGAATAGGACTCCATTGTGTATAAGTATCACATTTTCTTTATCCAATTACTTGTTGATGGACACAGGTTGCTTCCAAATCTTGGCTATTTTGAATAGTGTGGAATAAACATGGGAGTGCAAAACATCTCTTTGATATACTGATTTCCTTTCTTTTGGGTATATGTTCAGCAGTGGGATAGCTGGATCATATGGTTGCTAAATTTTTAGGTTCTAAGGAAGCTCTAAACTGTTCTATATTGTAGTTGTACTAATTTACACTCCCATTAACAGTGTATGAGGATTCCCTTTTCTTTGCATCCTTATCAGCATTTGTTATTGTCTGACTTTTGGATATAAGCCATTTTAACTGAGGTGAGATCATACTTCATTACAGTTTTGACTCGCATTTTTCTGATGATCAATGATGTTGGGCATCTTTTCACGTAGTTGTTTGCCACTTGAATGTCTTCTGAGGAATATCTGTTTAAATCTTTTGCCCATTTTTTAAGTTGGATTATTAGATATTTTCCTATAGGGTTGTTTGAGCTCCTTATTTATTAATCCCTTGTCAGATGGATAGTTTGCAAATAATTTCTACGATTCTGTGGGTTGTCCTTTGCTTTGCTGTGCAGAAGCTTTTTAAACTGATGTGATCCCATTTGTCCATTATTGCTTTGGTGATCTGTGCTTGTAGTGTATTACCCAAGAAACATTTTCCCAGTGAAATGTTTTCCCAGTGGAGAAACACTGGAGAGTCCTCCCAATGTTTTCTTGTAGTAGTTTCATAGTTTGAGGTCTTAGATTTAAGTCTTTAATCCATTTTGATTTGATTTTTGTACATGGCAAAAGATAGGGGTCTAGAATTCTTAATTCTTCTGAATGTGGTCATCCAGTTTTCTCAGCACCACTTATTGAAGAGACTGTTATTTCTCCAATATATGTTCTTGGCACCATTGTTGAACATCAGTTTACTATAGATGTATGGAATTGTTTCTGGGTTCTCTATTCTGTTATATTGATCTATGTGTCTGTTTTTATGCCACTGCCATGCTGTTTTGGTTACTTATAGCTCTGTAGTATAACTTGAAGTTGGGTAATGTGATTCCTCTGCTTTTGTTCTTTTTGCTTAGGATAGCTTTGGGTATTCTGGGTCTTTTGTGGTTCCCTGTAAATTTTAGGAATTTTTTTTCTGTTTCTGTGAGGAATGCCATGGTATTTTGATACAGATTGCATTGAATCTGTAGATTACTTTGGGAAGTATAAAAATTTTAACAATATTCGTTCTACAATCCATGAGCATAAAATATCTTCCATTTCTTTGCATCACCTTTGGTTTCTTGCAGCAATGTTTTATAGTTTTCATTGTAGAGATCTTTCACTTCTTTAGACAAGTTTATTCCCAAGTATTTTACTTTATTTGTAGCCATTATAAATGGTATTAATTTATTGATTTCTTTTTCAGATTGCTTGATATTGGCATATAAAAAGGTTATTGACTTTTGCATGTTGATTTTGTATCCTGCAACTTTACTGAATTTATCAGTTCTAACAGTGTTTTGGTGGATTCTTTAAGTTTTTCTAAACATAGGACTATATCAAGTCTGGGTGCGGTGGCTCACACTTGTAATCCCAGCACTTTGGGAGGCTGAGGTGGGCCGATCACGAGGTCAGGAGTTCGAGACAAGCCTGGCCAACACAGTGAAATCCTATCTCTACTAAAAATACAAAAATTAGCTGGGCGTGGTGGTGGGCACCTGTAATCCCAGCTACTCGGGAGGCTGAGGCAGTAGAATCACTGGAACCTGGGAGGTGGAGGTTGCAGTGAACCAAGATTGTGCCACTGCACTCCAGCATGGGCGACAGAGCTAGACTCCATCCAAAAAAAAAAAAAAGAAAGAAAAAATAAAAGACTATATCATTCGCAAACAAAAATAATTTGCCTTCTTTCTTTCCAATTTAGATGCCCTTTATTTCATTATCTTATCTGATTGATCTAGCTAGGACTTCCAGTACTATGTTGAATAACAGTGGTAAAATTGCACTCCCTTGCCTTGTTCCAAATCTGAGAGAAAAGGCTTTCAGTTTTTCCTCATTTAGTCTGACAGTAGCTGTGGGTCTGTCATTTGTGGCTTTTATTATGTTGAGGTATGTTCCCTCTATACCCTGTGTTTTCAAAGTTTTTATCATGAATGGATGTTGAATTTTATAGAATGCTTTTTCAGCATTAATTGAAGTGACCATGTTTTTTGTCCTTCACTCTGTTGATGATGTATCATATTGCTTCACACTTGTCAAATCATCCTTGTATCCCTGAGATGAATCTCACGTGGTCATGATAAATTATCTTTTTAATGTGTTGGTGAATTCAGTTTGCTAGTATTTTGTTGACAGCACTTGCATCAATGTTCATCAGGGATATTGACCTGTAGTTTTATTTTCTTGGTGTGTCTTTGACTGATTTTGTTATCCAGGTAATACTGGTCCTGTAGAAGGAGTTCGGAAGTATTCCTCTCACTCTATTTTTTGAAATAGTTTGAATATAATTTGTATTAGTTCTTCTCTAGATATTTCTTAAACTTCAGCAGTGAAGACTTTGGGTCCTGGTCTTTTCTTTGATGGGAGATTTTTGCCACAGCTTCAATCTCATGACTTGCTATTGATCTGTTGTTGTTTAAATTTCTTCATGGTTCAATCTTGGTAAGTTTCAGGTGTCTAGGAGTTTATTCATTACATTTAGGTTTTCCAATATATTAGCATACAGTTGCTTATAATACCCTCTAATGATCCTTTGAATTTATGTGGTGTTAGTTGTAATGCATCATTTTCCATCTCTGATTTTATTTATTTGGGTCTTTTATCCTTTGTGCCAAGTTGTCAATTTTGTTTATTTTTTTCAAATTACCAACTTTTAATTTTGTTGATTTTTTTGGTATTATTTTATTTGTTTTAATTTCATTTGTTTCTGCTGTGATATATATATTATTATTATTTTCATCTACTAATTTTGGCTTTGGTTTGCTCTTGCTTTTCTAGTTGTTTAAGATGCATCAGCAGGTCTTTTATTGTGAAGTTTTCTACATTTTTGATGTAGGAATTAATTGCTACAAACTTTCTTCTTAGTACTGCTTTCCCTGTATCCCATAGGTTGAATATGTTGTGTTTTCATTTTCATACGTTTCAATTTTTTTTCATTTTTTCTTAATTTATTCATTGACCCACTGGTCATTCAGAGGCATATTATTTAATTTCCATGTGTTTGCATAACTTTGAAAGTTCCTCATTATTGATTTCCAGTTTTATTCTGTTGTGGTCAGAGAAGATTCTTGGTGATAATTCTTTTTTTTTTTTTTTTTTTAATGTTTTAAGACTTGTTTTGTGGCCCCCATATAATTGATACTTGAGAATGATTAATTTGCTGAGTAGAAGAATTTGTATTCTGCAGCCATTGGATCAAATATATGTAAATATCTATTAGGTCCATTTGGTCTATAGTGCAGATTAAGTCTGATGTTTCTTTGTTGATTTTCTGTCTGGATGATCTGCCCAATGCTGTAAGTCAGGTGTTAACATCTCCAAATATGTTTGTATTGGGTTCTCTCTCTCTCTCTCTTTTTAAAAAGAAATCATATTATATATTATTTTATTTTGTTGAAACAAGGTCTTACTCTGTCACTCAGGCTTGAGTGTAGTGACACAAACATGATTCAATAGAGTTTTAACATGTTTGGCTCAAGCAATCATTCAATCTAAGCCCCTTGAGAAGCTGCGACTACAAGCATGTGCCACCAGGCTAGTTTTTAAAATTTTTTGTAGACATGGGTCTTGCCATGTTGCCCAGGTTGGTCTTGAACTCCTGGGTTCAAGCAATCTTCCCAACTCAGCCTCCAAAAGTGTTGGGATTAGAAGCATGAGACATCACACTTGGCCTATCTCACTCTTTAGCTCTAAGAATATTTGCTTTATATACCTGTCTACTTCAGTGTTGGCTGCATCCATATTTATAATTACTATATAATTACTTGTTAAATTGACCTATTTATCATTATATAATAACCTCTTTGTCTCTTTTTGTAGTTTATAGTTTTTGTCTTGAAATTTATTTTGTCTCATGTAAGTATAGCTACCTCTGCTCTTTTTGGTTTCCATTTGTATGGAATATCTTTCTATCACTTTATTTTCAGTCTATGTATGTATGTCTTCATAAGTGTGTTTCTGTCAGCAAGACATCATTTTGTCTTCTTTTTTTTTATCCATTCAACTATTCTATGACTTTTAATTGAAGAGTTTAGTCTATTTACATTCAATGTTATTAATGATTAGTAAGAACTTACTCCTGCCATTTTGTTGTTTTCTGGTTGTTTTGTGGTTTTCTCTTCCTTCTATCCTTACTTCCTATCTTCCTTTAGTGAACGTAATTTTCTTAGGTGGTATGTTTTAATTTTTTGCCTTTCATTTTGTGTGTGTTTGTAGTGTGTTTTTTATTTGAAGTTACTATGAAGCCTGCAAATACTATCTTATTACCCATTATTTATATATATATTTTGAGACAGAGTTTCACTCTTGTTGCTCAGGCTGGAGTGCAATGGCACAATCTCTGTTCACCACAACCTCCGCCTCCCAGGTTCAAATGATTCTCCTGCCTCAGCATCCTGAAAAGCTGGGATTACAGTCATGCGCCACCACACCCAGCTAATTTTGTATTTTTAGTAGAGACGAGATTTCTCCATGTCGGTCAGGCTGGTCTCTAACTCCCGACCTGTGGTGATCCGCCTGCCTCAGCCTCCCAAACTTCTGGGATTACAGGCATGAACCACCACACCCAGGCATTACCCATTATTTTAAACTGATGATAACTTTACATTGATTGCACAAACAAATTAACAAACAAGCAAGGAGAAAACTAATAAAAACTCTACACGTTAATTCCTTCTCCCACTTTTTAACTTTTTATTATTTCTATTTATATCTTATTATACTATGTGTTGTAAAGTTGTTGTAGTTGTTATTTTTTATCGGTTCATCTTTTAGTCTTTATAAAGACTAAAAGATATGAGTAGTTTACACACCACAATTGCAGTATTATGATATTTTGCATTTTTCTCTACAGTTACCATCGCCAGGGGGTTTTGTACCTTCAGATAGTTTATTACTCATTAATGTCCTTTCTTTCAGATTGAAGAACCCACTTTAGCATTTCTTTCAGGACAGATCTAATGTTGACAAAGTGCCTCAGCTTTTTTGTCTAAGAAAGTATTTTTTTCTCCTTTATGTTTGTAGGATATTTTCACTGGATATACTATTCTAGGATATAAAAAAATTCTGCTTCAGCACTTTTAATGTGTCACATCACTCTTTCCCAGCCTGTAATGTTTCCCCTGAGAAGTCTGCTGCCACATGTATTGAAGCTCCTTTATTTGTTATTTGCTACTTTTCTCTTTCTGTTTTTAGGATCATTTCTTTATCCTTGTCTTTGAGAGTCTTATTATTAAATGTCTTGAGGTAATATTCTTTGGGTTAAATCTGCTTGGTATTCTATAATCTCCTTGTAAATGAATATTGACATCTTGCAATAGGTGTGGGAAGTTCTCTGCTATTATCCCTTTGAATAAAATTTCTACCCTGATTTATTTGTCAACCTCTGTTTTAAGGGCAGTAACTCTTGGATTTGTCTTTTTGAGGCTATTTTCTAACTTGTAAAAATGTACTTCATTTTTTATTCTTTTTTCTTTTGTCTCCTCTGTGATTTTCATATAGCCTGTCTTCATACTCACTAATTATTTCTTCTGCTTGCTCAATTTCTGCTGTTAAGAGATTCTGATGCATTCTTTAGTATGTCATATGCATTTTTCAACTCCAGAATTTCTGCTTTTTAAAAAATAATTTCAATCTCTTTGTTAAATCTATCTCTGATAAGATTCTGAATTCCTTCTGTGTTATCTTGGATTTCATTGAGTTCCCTCAAAACAGTTATTTTTAATTCTCTGTCTGAAAGGTTACATACCTATGTCTCTCCAGGATTGGTCACTGGTTCCTTACTTAGTTCATTTGGTGAGACCATGATTTCCCAGATGGTTCTGATGCTCGTAGATGTCCATCAGTGCGTGGGCATCGAAGAGTTAGGTATTTATTGTAGTCTTCACAATCTGGGTTCATTTTTACCAATCCTCCTTGGGAAAAGTTTTCAAATATTTGTGGGGACTTGGATGTTTTGATCTAAGTATTTGGTCACTGCAGCCATATCTGCTTTAGGTGGCACTTCAAGCTCTATAATTCTGTGGCTCTTGAAGACTTGTAGAGGTACTGCTTTGGTGGTCTTGGGTAAGATCCAGGAGAATTCTCAAGATTAACAGGTAGAGATCCTTGTTTTTTTCCCTTACTTCCCCTAAACAAAAGAATCTCAATCTCTCTCTCTCTCTCTCTCTCTCTCTCTCTCTCTCTCTCTCTCTGTCTCTCTCTCTCCATGCTGAGCTGCCTAAAGCTTGGGTAGGGGTGACACAAGCATCCTGGTGGCCACCACCAATGGAACTGCACTGGGTCAAACCTGAAACCATCATATTACTAGGTTTCATCCAAGCCCTGCAGTGACCACTACCTGTCTCCTCATTATGTTTCCTCAAGGCTCAAGGAGTCTACAATCAGAAGGTAGCTATACCAGCCAGGCCTATTTGCCTCCCTTCAGGGTGGCAAGTTACCCCAGCCCCAAGCAGGTCTGGAGGTGCTGTCTGGGAGCCAGGGCCTAGAGTCAGAAACCTTAGGAATATACCTGTTGCTTTTTTCTACTGTGGCTGACCTGACACTTAAGCCACAAGAGAAAGTCCTTTCTACTTCCCTCTCCTTTCCTCAAGCAGATGATTCTTTGTTCACGATCACCACCACCACTCCGGGTCCATCGTAAGTATTGGCTGGCTACCCCTGATATGCACTCAAAAATCAGGGGCTCTTCAGTTCACTTGTGGTGAGTGCTGCCATTTCTGAGTCTCTCCCTTAAGGACAATGGATGTCCCTTTGGCTAAGAACAGGTCCCAAAATGCCATGCAGGAGCCAAGACCTGGAATCCGTGATCCCAGATGGCTGTTTGGTGCTCTACACTGCTGTGGCTGAGCTGGCACCCAAGCTGCAAGACAAAGTCTCTGTTACTTTTCCCTCTGCTTTCCTCAACAAGAGTTCTCTCCCCTTAGATGCTACAGTTGGAAATGTGTAGGTCACATCTGAAGCCTATATGACTTTGAGTCTTACTCAGGACTCATGACAAGTACTGCTTGAATACCACTGATTATTCTAGGACCATGGGTTCTTTCGTTAGCAGGTGATGAATTCTGCCTTGACTGGGTCCTTCCCTTCAAGGCAGAATTCACTTCTCGCTGAGGGTATATCTACAAGTGTCTAGGAGCTAGGGCCTGGAATGGGGGCCTCAGGACTCTGCTTGGTACCCTCTTCTATTGTGGTTAAGCTGGCAACCCAGTTGCAAGACAAAATTCTCTTTACTCTCTCCTCTTCTCAACCAGAGGGAAGGTGACTCTTCCAGAGCTATGAGTTTCACTACCTGGGATTGCGGGAGGGTCGATACAAGTACTCCTTGGTTATCCCAGCTGGTGTCTCATTAGGTCACATGCACCACAAGTCCACTGGCTCTGAGCCCAGCACAGCGTAACAACTTGTCCAGGAATTGCAGTCCTTGTGGCCTATATTGCCTTTCAAGTTTATGTAGGACCCCAGAGTTATTTGGCCCACCCTGGTGGGGCTGCTGGAACTCAGGTTCTGACTGCTGGTTTGGATGATTTGCCTCTAGCTAGATCTGATGTATATGCTCTTTCTGTGGCTGCCAGCCGAGTTCTGCCCCATGTTGTTTTCAGCTGTCACAGGCAGCACTGAGTTTCAATACAAAGTCCCACAATCACTATGCTCTCCCTCCCATAAGCACACAGATTCTCTCTCCATGCCACATGGCTGCTGCCAGAGAATGAGGGAGGGGTGAGGCAGGCAATTAAAGACTCTCTTTCCCATCCTCTTTGGAGCCTCTTTCTTTAATATGATGTTAAAACTAAGTACCATGATCAATCACCTGATTTGGGGTTCTTACAAAGGTGCTTTTTGTGTGGTTAATTGTTCAATTTGGTGTTCCTGCAGAGGGTGCCTGCAGAGGGTGAAGGAACGATCACAGGATTCTATTTGGCTATCTTGCTCTGCCTCCCTTATAAAATACATTTTAAATATCATTTGAGAAAATATTTTATATAAATAGAATGTATAAAATGTATTTTATTAAGAACTGTTTTCATAAAATAAATACTTTCCCACTGCACTGTCATTTGTAATCAGAGGTTGCAATTAGTTGTATTCTCCTCTCTGTGTGGCAATATACTTCAGTCATCTGAAAAATATTCAGTTAATAGGTATTCAATATTCAACTAATATTGAATACCTATTATGTGCCAAGCATTCATTTATTTAGGTTAATAAGGCAATATTAAACACACACACACATGCACACAAATACACACACACACACACACACACACACACATGAAAATGAAACCAAAAATAACCAACAGTTCCTGTCTTCAAAGGCTTATGGTCTCTTTTCCTCTAGTTTATGCCTATTTTTGCCCATTAAATTTATATCTGTTAGGAAAATACTGTGGTTACTACCCTCTGCAGCTTTTCTTATTTCCTTCACCATAAATGTGAAACACTACCTTGAACCCATACCATATTTAAACAAGAAGTATCAAAGAGAGTACTGCAGATGTTTGCCATATTTTCTGGCTGATCTGAATATTTTGTAAAATATTAATATATATAGATAATGCCTAATATTACAAATTCTTCCTCTTCAAAATAGGACCTGGAAAAACTTACCTCACCAGGCTACTTTGCAGTTAAAGCACAGGTAGATAATCTGTGTTCCACCCATCAGACTTAACCTTCATTAAGAACAAAGTGAACTTGAGGAAGTAAGCTCTCCATGAAAGTGAACTTGAGGAAGTAAGCTCTCCATGAAATCTTTTTGCTTGTGGTTTGGCAATATTGCAAGCTTCATTTCCTGAAATAGGAAAAACACTGGTGTGATTATGGCAACAATTTCTTAGTAGCTCAAGGAGGCAATGGATATCTCCTCAGCACTTTTATACTCAGTCCATTCTTCAATTGATTTAGGCCATTATTATTCCTAGAAGCTTGTCTGACACTTCTTTATCTACCTCTCCAAATACTCTGATAGCTTCCTAACATGGTTAGGAAAACATGGTTTTCTTACATTTTTTAGTTAAATCAATCACTATTGCGTTGTATTCAATGAAGGTAGAACTCAGTCTAGAACAGATTCACTGAAGATGTCTCCACCTTACTTGTACCATGCTTTGAAACATTTTGTCTATTTTTATTCATGTGTGTTTTCCCAAGAGTCCTATTGTTCATTGCCTAAAACCTAAACCTTTATAAAAATGCTTGTCCACAGGCAGACTTATGTATGAATATTTCTAGAACTCAATCCATATAGCTCTAAATTGGAAAAACCAAATGTCTATTAATTCATTAATGGATAAACAAAGAGCAGTACACCAATCTAATGAAATATTATTCAGCAATAAAAAGGAACAAGATACTAACATCACTGGCACAAAAAGGCTACATACTGTTTGATTCAATTTATATTGAATTCTGGAAAATGCTACTCTACAGGAATAAAAATTAGATGAGTGAGTCATGGGGGGATAAAGATGGGGGGAGAAGAGTAACTTGAAAGGAACCCCAGAGAAATTAGTGCAATAATAAAATTGTTTTTGTCTTGATTATGCTGGTGGCTAGACAAATGTATACATTTATCAAAACTCATTAAATATACAAAGTTTGAATTTTGTTCCATGAAAATTACATCTCTAAAAACCTGAATTAAAATATAATGAAGCAAAAATGGATAGATTAGTATCACTGAAAGTAGATCAAAAGCAATATATATTACCAGAGATAAATAAGGACTTTTTCTTTTTTTTTTGAGATAAGGTCTCACTATTTCACCCAGGCTGGAGTGCAGTGACAGGATCATGGCTCCCTGCAGACTCGACCAGCTGGGCTGAAGTGATCCTCCCTCCTCAGCCTCCTGAGTAGCTGGGACTACAGACATTCACCACCATGCCAGAGTAATTTTCAAAAAAATTTTTGCAGAGACGAGGTCTCACTATGTTGCCCAGGCTGTTTCTAACTCCTAAGCTCAAAGCAATTATACTGCCTCAGCCTCCCAAAGTGCTAGGATTACAGGTGTGAGCCACTGTGCCCAGCCAAGAGGGACATTCTATAATAATAAAAAGACCAGTTCATAAGAGGTAATCACAGTCCTAAATGTATATATGTCAAGTAACTAGAGCTTCAAAATACTTCAAACAAAAACAAATAGAAATGATAAAATTTAAAGGAGAAAGAAATAAATTTAAAATTATAGTTGGAGATTTCAACACTATTCTCTGAGGAGTTAATAGATGACACAGATACAAAGTCAGTAAGTATATAGAATGCTTGACCACCACTATCAAGCAACTTAACTGACAGTCAAAGAACACTACAGCTGCAACAGCAGAATAAAACTATGTTTAAAGGACACATGAAACAATCACCAAGATACATCACATTCTATCCATAAAAAAGTCTCAATATATTTAAAAGAATGTAAATAATAATCTAAAGTGTATTTTCTGACCACAGTGGAACTAAACTAGAAATTTGGATGCAGCTAAATCAGTGCTTAGGGTAGAATTCATAGCATTAAAAATGTATAATAAAAAAAACTCAAATGAATCAAAGATGCTTCTCCATTAAAACCTGGAAAAAGAGAAGTGAAAAGCATAAATGCAAAGTAGGTATAAAAAGGCAATCATAAACATGAATGCAAAAGTTAATAACACTAAAAATAAGCAACAAAAAATGAGAAAATCCATGGAACCAAACTCTGGTTATTCTAAAAGAAACATAAAATTAATAACTCTCTAGTTGGACTGATCAAGTAATAATGACAAATGACTCAAATTATAAATATCAACAATGAAAAAGGTACATTATTACAGATCCCACAGATATAATAAGGAAGTACTGTGATTAAAAAGTACATCGGTGAAATTCACAACAGATTAAACGGATAAGATTAAATGCTACCAAAGTTTATTAAAGAAGAAATCACTTGAGTTAGTCTGATAACATTTTAAGAAACTGAATTTATAGTTCAAAACCTTGCCTTAATGAAAATTACAGGCCCAGATGTCTTCACTACAAATCATTTAAAGTAGATATAATACTAATTTTATATAAATGTTTCTAGAAAATAGAACAAATTAGTCCTCAACTCATTTAAGAGGCCAGAAGTATCTTGATAACAAAAGTAAAAACAAAATTACACAAAATAAATTACAAATTAGTATCCCTCATGATTAAATATTAAAAAATCCTTGCCAAAACCAGCAGATCAAATTCAGCAATATATACAAAGGATAATACATATTTTAATATATGGCTGACTAAAGGGAAACTATTCCATAAAAGCCAGGTTGTTTATAGTATTTTAAAAATCAGTTAGTAATCAATCAGTTTATTCTTTATGTTAAAGACTAAAAAGAAAAATTATATTATCTTCTCAACAGATGCACATCTATTAATGAAAAAAAAAATGCTTGGTGTATTAAGAAGAGCAATCCCGTAATGATTATCAGTAGAAGCCCTAAGTAAACACGCTTACTACTAAAAAACTAAATGCTTTTGCTCCGTGATCAGTAACAAGGCAACTTCTATTCAACATTATAAATCCTAGCCTGTGTTGGCCGGGCGCGGTGGCTCAAGCCTGTAATCCCAGCACTTTGGGAGGCCGAGGCGGGCGGATCACGAGGTCAGGAGATCGAGACCATCCTGGCTAACACGGTGAAACCCCGTCTCTACTAAAAAAATACAAAAAACTAGCCGGGCGAGGTGGCGGGCGCCTGTAGTCCCAGCTACTCGGGAGGCTGAGGCAGGAGAATGGCGTAAACCCGGGAGGCGGAGCTTGCAGTGAGCTGAGATCTGGCCACTGCACTCCAGCCTGGGTGACAGAGCGAGACTCCTTCTCAAAAAAACAAAAACAAAAACAATAAATCCTAGCCTGTGTATAAAGGCAGAGAAATAGAAATAGACAAAGCAGAGATGGGAAAGAAAAACAACAAAATTATATCTTCCCAGATAAACATAAAAAATCCTTTCCCCAAATCTCTAAAAATCTGTACAAACTGATTTATAAAATTTGTAGATGTACAGTCAATATACAAAAATCAATTAAATTTCTATATACTCATAAGAATTGTACATTATGTTTTAAAAATAATAGCATCAAAATATGCAATATTTAGTGCTAAGTTTAACAAAATATGAACAATATCTTTGCTTAAAACTATAAAGAATTGCTGAAATTAAGATGACTGAAATAAATGAATTCAATAATATTATAATGTCAATTCTCCCCAAATTTATTTAAAGATGCAAAACAATTTCAAATAAAATTGTAGGAGGTCATTTGAACAAACTAACCAGCTGATTTTAGAATTTATGAGGACATGCATAGGATGTAGAGTATACAAAACGATTTTGAAAAGAACAAAATTTTAAAATATATATAATTAATTTTAAGATTAGGACTAAGCACTATGACCAAGGCAGTGTGTTGTTTTCATGAAGGCAGACATAGAGGTGAATGGCAGAGAAAACAGGGTCCAGAAATAGACACACATATAAATGGTCACTTGATTTTCAGTAGATGTGCCATGATATTTTATTGTAAAGAGGGTAGTTATTCAACAAGTAGTGCTGGAACAATAGAATATATGCAAAATAATTAAGTAAAGCAAGAAATAATGATCCTAACCTCACACAATACACAGAAAGTAATTTGAAATGGATGAAAAATGTGAGAATTAAAAAATTTAAAGCTTGTAGAATAATATAAAAAGTAAGTCTTTGTGATTAGGGGTAGGCAAAGATTTCCTAGATAGGACAGATCAAGGATGAACTATAAAATAAAAATTGATAAATTGGATTTAATTAACTTTAATTTTGTATTTCAAAAGACACCTAAGAAAATAAAAGGGCATAGAATACTCTGGGGAAAATATTTGCAAAAGTTTTACCTGATTAAAGACAAATCCAGAATGTATAAAATTTCTTACAAGTAACAGGACAAAATCAAACAAAAAGTGGGCAAAACCTTTATGCAGACACTTTACCAAATGTGAAGTATGAACAAATGGTGATATTCAACATCATTTCGCACTGGATAAAGAGCCATGAGATACTATTACATACCCATCATGATAGCTCAGATTAAGAGTACTAATAATTTCAAGTGTTGACAACTAATTAAACAACTTGCTTTCTCATACGCTGCTAGCAGGAATGCAAAATAGTATTCGCTTCGGAAACCATTTGGTAATTTCTTATAAACACGCACATCCCTGTGACCTGACAATCTCATTTCTACATATTATCTGAAAAGGCATGAAAACACATATGTATACCAAAACTTGTATGTGAGGGTTCATAAAAGCCTCATCCATCATAAGCAAAAACTGGAAACAAGAAAACTGTTTTTTATATGGCAAAGGGAAAAACACATTGTGATGTATCCATATAAGAGAATATTATTTAGCCTTAAAAAGAAACTGATATAGGAAATAAAATATGTAAACTCAAAATTAAAAACTATATTCTGTATGATACCATGTATACGAAATTCTAGAAAAGAACAAGTTATAGTATTAGAAATGTGTCAATTTTATTATTCAAGGACCAGGTGCATGAAGAGGGGATTGACTGTAAAAAGTTATAGGGGAACACTTTTGTCATGCTAGAAATGTTCTATTTATGATTGTGATGGCACTTACAGGATTGCACACATTTGGTAAACTCATGAAATTGTACATATTAAACTGGCAAATTTTATTTTATGTAAACTCTATCATCTTAAAATGCAGTTTAGGAAATAATATTAATACCTGTAGCACTAAATTATGTAAATATGTTTGTTTTACTTCCCTTAATTATTAACACAATACTAGGACCAGTCTGAATTGTTTGTAAGCTGTTTGCAGATCTTATTTATTGGGCTAGGAGTAAGCTTAGATGAGAATGAAGTTAGATACCTTTTATTTTGTAGTGTTTAGCAATAAATTCTAGTATCTTCCTCAAAGAAGGAAACAAAATATAATGAATCCATTTCTTAAGATCCCCCAGAGAGCTATCAAGTGATGCTGCTTTATCTGAAGTCACTAAACACCTCTTCTCTATCTTCTCTACAGATGCCCAACCATTCTTTGTGCCTCTTTTCTGTATGCAAGTACACCTCTATTTCTATTTTCTGTAAAACAAAACACCTCCATCTGGGGGTTCATCAGAGACTCTTTTCTGTCTTTTGCTGATTCCAAGCCTCCAATTTACAATGACAGAAATGTTGAAGATAACTCTAGCAGAACAAAGTTCTGGGTAGGGAAAACTCTCTGAGTCATTCTTCACTGCATGCTGCTCTGCTTTCTCTTTGCCTTTCTCCACCAAATTACTGCACTCCATTCAGTGCTTTCTCAACTGAGTCCTGTGTCAGCAACTTTCTGCAGCTGCAAGAGCAGCTGCTGCTTCTACCTCCCTCTCCTCACTAGTGACTGTCATCATGTCCAGCCAAAAAAATACAAATTATTTCTAAAGTTTCTGTCCTTGACTCAGTGTGATGTAGTTCTAGAAATTCTAGAAATGACTTCAGAAGTCTTTAAAGAGGAATGCTTCGAAGGAGCCTCTTCTTAGTAGGGATGATATTTATAACAACTGATGCTGGCAAAATACTTTTACCTACTTAGAGTCATTTCGTCTCCTAAACACAACGTGGAGTGGACGTTATCACTATTTTTACGTAGCCAAGTGAACTCAAGCATTAACAAGATTAAATGACCTGCAGTAAACAGCATAGCTAGGATAAGTATTGGCAACCACGTTCTTCCAGTAGCCTACGTTGCCTCTGGCTGTAGTTAGAAATTGTCACAGTCCCAGTTCAGAAGTGTGTTCAGAAGTCCTATCAATACTCCAATGTTTTCTGTCTTAAAACTTATTCAACTCTAGTATTTCAGCTTCCAGAAAGACTTCTGGGTTTATGAAAGATCAGAATGCCATCCCATGTGAGAATGTGTTTCCAAATAGTTCAGAGAACCAAGGTAAAATGTAACTACTACTCCACTCATGCCCTCCTCCTTGACTGCAATTTTATGTCAATCATTTCTCAGGCTTAGCTATTTATCCCTTTTGTTAACCTTTCCAATCTCCTCATGGGAAAATCAGAAATCACATTGATTAGACCAAAATTTTCTCGACCAAGACTCTGGTCCTGACAGAATAATACCCAAATGCAACAATTTATTATGTATTATATACTTCACCATATCTAAATATATCATCAAACATACTTAGCATTCATAAATTATATCATGGTATTTTTAACATGATCATCAATCAGACATCTGCATTTCTAATGATAAAACTGGTGTCTGGGTTCCAGTTCACTTGTTTACAGATTATGGTGATTGCAGATAAGACAATTAAGTTTTTGTAATTCTCATTCAAATTTCCTTGCCTACAGGCTTATAAAGTGATACCTGTTCTATATATTTCACAGGGATTGTGAAAATCAAATGAACCATAAGCTCACTTATATGACAGTACTTTGAAAGCTATTAAGCATTATGCAAATGTAAGGTTGCATTCTTAGTAATGATAGTACCTTGATAATATGTTATTCATCATTTAATCTGTGTTCTTCCAAAGGCTATCTATACAGAAAGCTGTACCAACTCTTCGAATTAGTACAGAGTATTTAAGACAGCACATTTATTATCCTTTTCCTCTCCTCTTCAAGCCTCAGTGGAGGCTCGTTAGAGCTATTCACATTCTCAGCTACGTATTGGATCTACTTTTGTCCTATCAGCTCTCTGACTTCATTGCTCCAGATTACAGGACAGAATATACTTAAAGTCCTCTTACATGACTTCTGAGAGTCACTCCATTCACATCTCTGCCCCTTGGCTTTTACTGTAAAATCTAAGACTTCCTAACCCAGATTCTCTGAGTTCAAATACCGTTTTTTGTGCTTCCTACTAAACCCTGTCGGTTCCTCAGATTATAACCACACTTTGGAATAGGGAAGTGATAAATTTGGCATTTTTTTCTGTACCTATATTAAAGCAAAAGAGATTCACACTTCTCAGATTTTTCTTAAATCAATTATATACAAACAATAAGAACTAGTTCTAATTCTCGTCTGCTTCACAACCGGGCAGGCAAGTAACAACTCAAAATGGTCCAAACACCTAACAATTGCTAAAAGTTCACATACATTTTCAGCTACGTGCTTTTTATATTTTTAGGCAATTTCTGAAAGTACCCATAATATTTTTGCCAAATTCACCCTATCCTTAGTACAATATATGTGATACTCTTACTGGTCCGGGTAGATCTAAAGGTGAGAGATAATTGATGTTATTTTCTATATTAACCTTATCAATGCTGTTATTCACAATTTGGCTTCTAGTTCTAACCTAGCAAATTGCAGATTAACGTTTTTCTACATCTATGCCTCCAATCTGTACTCAGATTGCCTACGATAAATCACGTAAGTCACCAACAGCAACCACTTTCTAGGCTTTGCAATAGTAGCCAGACGTCTTCCCTCAGTTGGTCAGCTCAAGCTGGTAGTCTCGTCAACATCTTTCGTGGACCTCTGCTGGCAGGTGAACAGGAAGAAGTGTTGATCTGACAATTAGGGGGGCAATTCTCAGGTCACAGCAGGTGGAATAAACCTCCATCTTCCACTCAATCATCTTTGTAATACGTTAATTCCTTTGAAAACCACCATAAAGTTGGTGTTAGGCTGACTCTTTCTATAAAACACCAGTTTTTAAGGTAGAGAGAGGCACAAAATATGATTTATGTGTTCTAAATGGCTCCTGTGTATAATGCCTGGGTAATCTGCTTCAGCACTGATTTCAAGTGTCGGGCTCATGTTCCAAAAAAGATACCCACTAAAAGGAGACTTCAACAAGTTCCTTAACTTTCTTGTCTTGAAATTTGAAAACAATAATAAAAGAACTTTGTAAAAATTATAAAAACTTGATGTGTGATTTTTAAAAGTGTCTTGAATTGTGAAAAAAATAGGGCTTGACTTCATATTAAATATAGTGTCCTTTGAGGAAAATTCAGTTCATTACTTCTATAGAATTGACAACTTTTAAATTTTTCATCAAAATCACACATGTAAGTTAAGAATTTTTATAATTAAGATGAAAAGGCAAAATCAGTAGATGATCTGTCATTTTGCACTGAGGTTATAAGAAAATGCACATTTTGTCTCCTCCCACTGGTGTTTAATTTGTATGTATCTCCTCTCTTAATCACCATGGCATAGGCTTGAATTTATGTGAATGATGACCATAAATCGTTTTCTTCATGGTGATTCTCATATTTCAAGAATTAATTAGTTATACTATAGGGAAACTTTAATGTTTAATTAATAGGAGAAATTGAAGTGATCTTAATTGAGCAGAAAAGAATTTTTCTTCTAAAAGTTTATTCAGAATCCAGAGGTTTCAGTAAAAATAGAAATGCTATGTAACACATATGGCTATCAAAAACAACTAGATTTTGTTGTTGTTGTTTCAGTGTGCCAATGCATAGCCTAATTCTAAGTAAATGACGAATAGGTAAATACCAACAATTTATGACAATTACACAGATAAAATTTCCTCCTGACATTAAACAGGTCATCAGCATCTAAATCTTATTTGTCACCACTCTCCAACACCAAGTTGTTCTTAATAACCTCTTGAAACTTTTAATTCCCTTTCAACTTTCCTTATCTGGCAAAACAGCACAACAAGCACCTCTTTAATTTACTATCTTGCCCTACTACATACAGAAAATTCTGGGCTGTCTGTAATGGTTTAGCATTCTAGGAGTCACATGTAGTAAAATTAGTTGGGGAAAGACCTAATAGTAAGCTGGAGATGATAAGGTATAAAGGAAAGATTTCAGAGTACAGAACAGACATGAAAGTCAGTTTCTTAGACGTGAAAGATGTGCTTTACCTCTAGTAGGTCAAATAAAAAGTCATTATCCATTCTTTCTTCCTCATTAACCCCAGATCATTTTGTAGAGTTTAAGATAATTCTTTTGTTTTGGTTGATTTGGTCATTTGAAGGCAAGTAAAGAATAACTAAGGCCGGGCACGGTGGCTCACCCCTGTAATCCCAGAACTTTGGGAGGCCGAGCCGAGTGGATCACCTGAAGTCAGGAGTTCCAGACCAGCCTGGACAACATGGAGAAACCCTGTCTCTACTAAAACTACAAAAATTAGTCGGGCGTGGTGGTGTACACCTGTAATTCCAGCTACTCAGGAGGCTAAGGCAGGAAAATTTCTTGAACGCAGGAGGCAGAGGTTGCAGTGAGCTCAGATAGTGTCATTGCACTCCAGTCTGGGCAGCAGAGCAAAACTCTGTCAAAAAAAAAAGAGAGTAAGACTGTAAACTACATCAAATTTACTGCAAATTTTTTAAGTCCCGTTTTAACCTTCAATGACATGATGTTTAATTTTATGTGTCAATTTAGCTGGGCCACAGTGCCCAGATAGTGAGTTAAACATTATTCTGGGTGCTTTTGTGAATAGGTTTTGAGTGAGCTTAACATTTAAATCTGTGGACTTGAGAAAAGCAGATTGCCCTCCCTAATGCGGATGGACCACATTCCATCAGTTGAAGGCATGAACAGAACAAAAAGACAGACCCTCCCCCAGTAGGAGAAATTTCTCCAACTGACTGCTTTTAGATTTAAACTGAAACATCAGCTCTTTCTGCGTCTTGGGCTGTACAGGCCTTTGGACTAGAATTGCACCATATGCACACCATTGGCTCTACCGGATCTGCTGAATAACACTACAGAAATTGGGACTTGGCTGCTTTCATAATCATGTGAGCCAATTCTTTATGGTAAATATCTTTCTGTGCGTGTGTGTGTGTGTGTGTGTGTGTGTGTGTGTATTCTATTGGTTATGATTCCCTGAAGAACCCTAATACAAATGAGAACAGAATACTTTGAGTTGCTGAGTCTTTAGAGGCATATTTAAAATACTCAGTTCTATTTATTTATGGACCACAGGATATACTTTGAGTGTTCAGTATAGTAGTATTATTTTAACACTACATGTAATTATAACTATTTGGGATAAAGATGTCTAGCAATGGCATACTTCTTTGTTTGAAACCACAATGACAGACTGTAACTGACCAAAGACTCCTTTCCATGATGAGCAAACAATATTGAATGCAAACCAAATAATGCCATCTACAAATGTAATCATAAAGTGTGAGCAAGGAGGGAAAGATCAAGAGAGAAACCTCAGAAGAAAGAATGCTGCTAGGACCCTTGTTCATGAAACAGCCATAAGCTCTCATACACACACATATACACACATACTTACACACACACATTCAAAATGTCCTAAGTGGATGTGTCACCCTTAGATGATTTCAAAGTCACACTTACCTTAAAGTCCGTTTATGTACCGATGAATTTTATTTTTATGTTATTATTGAAAATGCTATTTTAGACTTTTTAGTTATTATACTATTATACTTCATTATGTAATCAAAGCAATTTATACCAGAACTGTTTGTTTTAACATTTGCTTTATGTGTTGCCTGTATATTCTTTTATAGACCTTCGAATACTAAGTCAGAAAACACTATCGTTATGGTGGTTTTGTACTGTGTTGTGTTGATCGGAAAGTGAATTCCTCAGCATTCCCTTTCCTATATCATTCTGAATTAGTATTAACCATTAGGAAATTTGCATGAGATCTAGAAAGCAGAAATAAAGGTTAATGTAGCATTATTTCACCATAACAGTGCACTCTCAATAATTGCTAATATGCTGGGACCCCTTGGTGTCGGGTCAGCTGGGCCTCACTTCCCCTATTTCCCTTCATATCTCCTTCAGACTCTCTAAGTGCTGGACCAGATGTACCTATAGTTAGATGGAAAAGAGTCCACCTTCTTCTGCAGGTCACCCACTTTGTCAAGGTTCAAGGTAGACAAAGATGAGGACTTCCGTCTGTACACATGGGTTCCAATTTATCCTCACAAATTCTAGTCTGTCCTCATTTCCCAGTTCGTGTTCAGTATTTTTTTCCCAACTGCTAGCCCTACTGAATATAGAGACTGTAGGCCCACCACCAGATGCACAGGCGATAGCCTCCCGTAAATATCTTCAACAACTTCCACAATCCTGTCCATTCTAATCTGTCACTGTAGCCTTACCTGGTCAGACCATATTCATGCATTTGAGCACTTAAAAGATCCTAGGTAATTTAAAAAGGTGAGCAGAATTATATGGGTGTTTAACACTCTGACAAGGAAAGGCTAGAGAATCAGGGTTATTTTAACTGAAGAAGGGAAGAACTGGCAGATATAACTGTAACTTGATGGATTGTTTTACCATGGCAGTTACAGACAATAGAAGCAGACCAAGAAACATCTTTCTTATCCGTAAGTTGACCCATAGTGGTATACTTCCCTAATTGAACCTTAAGCAGCACAAGTGTTTTCTCTCTATACCATGTTGGAATCAAACATGTTTTACTTATTTTCACATTTAGGAGCTTCTCAGAGAGTAACTGAATTCTGTGTCTGTCTGTCTATGGATTCCAATTTTAAAATGTGAATATCAACAGGATTATGATATACACAAACACTTCTACAACATGGAATATTTGTTGGTGTAAATGAAAAGTCCCACATTTTGATAAAAAAACAAATTGTCTGCATGAAAATACACACATGGGTTGACTAAACCCTACAAATCATTTAATCTAAACCTTCCATTTATGGTTGAAGGAACAAAGGACTACTTACCTGTGATCACAAAATAGTGTTGTAGTGGAGCTGGGACCAAAGTACACTCCAGCTTAATTTCCTCTCTCTTCATATCTTCTTAACTCTTGACTTATTATCAGGTTTTAGGGAAAACCACAGGGAGTCTCAGTTGACCTCAAATTTACTAAGATTCAAAAGTGTAAGAAGATATTCAAACATGTTAATGTGATAAGACTGTATTAATATAGTATCTACGGTAAGAAAAATTATAATTTCATTGTAGCCTTACCTGGTCAGACCATATTTATGCATTTGAGCACTTAAAAGATCCTAGGTAATTTAAAAAGAAGGTGAGCAGAATTATATGGGTGTTTAACACTCTGACAAGCAAAGGCTAGAGAATCAGGGTTATTTTAACTGAAGAAGGGAAGAAATGGAAGATATAACTGTAACTTAATATTTGAAGAACTTCCATAGAGAAAAATTAAATTTATTATGTGTACTTTTTTAGATTGTAAATAAGATAAATGGTTAGATATTAGAGAGGATGGTTAATATTTCAAAATACTTTATTAAAAATAGGGAATTTCCAAGCTAAATAGATTTCCATACAATGCAATGAGCTTCAAATCAATGGAAGACTTCAGAGGCTTTGATGAAAACCTATCAGGTAGTTTTTGTAAAGAAGTCCCAGTGGAGTAGATGTTAGAATTAATGACTTCTAAGACTCTTCCTATTTCTCTGCAGCTAAGAGTCTATTGTTTGAATGACAATGTTATATGAATAAAGCAACAACCTCAATTATGTGAAAGTTGTATTTCTGCTATAACATGGAAAAGCTGCATTTTATCTTTCATATTTAGTCCTAAAATACCAACAACTCCGTTGAAAGCCTCTTTTTTCTAGAATGAGCTAGATTTAATCTAGTAAGAATATGTAGTGGAATAAAATTCAGGATGTCAGGAGGAAGGTACCATATAGGTTTTTACTACACAAGGGGTAAGATCCCCAGACACTCAGTGATAAATACACTTAGTGATAAATACACTCTGACTTGTGCCAAAGGATCCCTGTCCACAAGCCAGGATGCTGTCTGTGAGCCACCAAGATGACACTCAAGTTGATCCCCAGAGAGTAATAGAGCTTTTGCTGTATTACCTGAACAAGATGCCAGACCGAGGAAAGGGGAGGGGGAGTCTTATCAGTGGCAGCTCAGCAGGCTGGGCTATTGGCATGGATTGTTTTACCATGGCAGTTACAGACAATAGAAGCAGACCAAGAAACATCTTTTTTATCCATAAGTTGACTCAAAGGATGTTGCTGAACTTAAATACCTTAAAGAAAGAGAGGTAAAGAGAAAGGGGATTTCATGGGACCTGACAACGATGCCTTTCAAAGGAGAAAACTAAGTAATCTTGTTTGACTTTTTTTTAATTAAAAAGTTGTTCTCCTTGAAATGCACAGCAACACTGGCAGATTCACAGGATAATGCTAGAACAAAAGGCTTCCCCTGTGCACACAAGGAAGGCACACATCAAGTTAGCCTGGGGCCTTCTCTGAGAGGAAATTACAGAATAAAGTAAAGGAATCTTGAGTGGTTGCTGAGAAAGAAAAAAAATGCTAAAAACAGAATCTGATAAACAATTATAAGACTTAGAATCAAAAGGGATCTTTGTTGCTATCTAGGGGTCTGGTAAATGTGGCAGCACATTTCAATCCCTGTGGAGGTTATTAAAAAGACAGTTAATTACGCTACAATCTGCACTAACTGTGTCAGAATCTGATACTCAGACTAGTTTGAAAATCTCTAATCTAGGGCACCATACAATATTCACCATACTTCTGCCCTAATACTTGTACTGCCATAACTGCTTTGGACATCGACCCTGGCGTTTCTTCAATAATCAGGTTTAGTAGATAATCATAATTATTATTAGTAGTATAGCTATGTCTACTAATTTAATAATCAAAACAGTCCTGAAAGATAACTCGAATCTCAGTTTACAAATCAGAAAACCAAAGTGATGGGTCATTTTCCAGCACCTGGAGCTGCTAAATGACATACTCAGAATTGTAACAGAGATGGCTCCTTAGCTCACATTTGTTCCACTATACCATATAGTAATAGGTTGAACCAACCACATAGAATATCCGATATTAAATTTTTCAGCCTACAAAAGTTATGATTCATATCATTTAATATGAAAAGTTTGAAGTCATGAAAGAAAAAGACAAGGCACTGTGTAAGAAATCACTGTGAAAAAATAAAGCTGCATGAACATTATGTTTCACAAATTAATCTTTTTCTTTCAGTGCATTGAAATTTGATGATATTAGAAATAAAATTTTCTACTAACTATTGATGGGAAATTCCTTCCTTACCTGACATCTTTCTGCTTGTGTTACTTAAGGATGAGTCAGAAGCCTGGGGCCTGGACTAAGCTGCAATAAGCTAGATGTCCAGGGAACACCACTTTAGGAGATACTTACTCTCTGGTGCCAAACCAGCACTTGCATTTTCTGAGGGTAAGTGACTTCTTACATTTACGCCCTGGATACCTCCTTTGCTCAATCTAGCCCTGGCTTCACACTTCATCCTTATTTCTCCTCCTGTTTTTTTATTCCATTTTTGTTAACTCTGTACCCAAATGATACAAAGAAGGTAATTATAATCATGAGAACCAAGCTCAAGGAAGCAAGAATTCTTTGTGGCTAACTCAAAATATCACTTACACTGCTTTGGGGAGAAATTACAAAGATAGAGCAGAAAAAAATGGAGAGTGTGTATTTAAAATAGAAAAAAAGCACAATTTATTTAAAAAGTGGTTGAGGTTTAATGACTATGCTTACTATCCGTCAAGCCTATTTAAAATAGTATTTTCTTCATGCCATAGTGATACTTGGGTTATTATAACCACAGCCATCCATTATCTATTAGCTTTATGAACTGAGAACTTTTCTTATGCCTCGAATCATGCATGCACAAGAAGACATGATTTAGTAATCACAAAAGAAACATGTGTTTTGTAGAAGGAGGCAATCATAGAATCCTAGCATGATAGAATGGAGAATGAAAAAGGTCCTTAGAAGCCACCTGAGACTCAGGGAGGAACATACTTTCTACTCAGCCCACTTTCATAGAAACAATCTTGCCACTGTTTTAAATATCTTTTAAAAAGAGAACAAATCCTCTGTCAGACATCCTTACCAATGTCAGAGAATATTCTTACTACAGTGCTCTCTTCTTCTTAGCCAAAATCTTCCTTTTGCAGGTTTATATTTTTTTAATCTTGCTCAGTGTCATGTAGCAACATAAGGCTATTATCATTTTTTTTCCAAAAATTAGTTCTCAAATATTGAGAAAGACTTTTATATTTGTTATAGTTATCCACATTAGACAGTCCAGGCTCTTTCAAAAAGTTGGACCAAGCCAAGACCTGTTTCTCTGTAAGTATCTTGTTTTGCAGTGTGTTTTTAGAACTGTTAGTTAGATACAAATGTTCATTCTCACTAGTCTTCTTCAATATAGTTCTGGAAGCTCTAAATAGGCATGCAGATTAGAAAAATAAAATAAAATTATTTCCATTTGCATTGCCATGATTTTTTACATAGGAAATCCCAAAAAGTTTACAAAAACTCTTAAACTAATAAATAAATTCAATAAGGTAGGAGGATACAAGTTTAGCACACAAAAATCAATTATAGTTCTATGTACTAACAATGAATATGCAGAAACTGAAATTTAAAATACAATGACAATTATAATTTCTCTGAATAAAATGAAATAATTTTGTATATACTTAAAATATGCATAGGATTTGTTTGCTAAAAATTACAAAATACTGATGAGAAAAATCAAATACCTAAATAAATGGAAACACATACAAAGTGTATGGATTGGCAAACTCAACATGATGAAAATGTCATTTATCTCCAAATTTATTTATAAGTTTAATTCACTGCCTATCAAAATCTCGACAAGGTATTTTAGTTAAAAATAAGCTTATTATAAGGCACAGGTCACAGAATAGCTAAAGAAAGCTTGACAAAGTAGAATAAACAGGAGAGAATATTCTACTCAATATTCAAGCTTACTATATACCTATGGTAACCAAGATAGTATGGTATTGACAGAGGAATAGACACATAGATCAACTGAACACACAGTGAACTAAAAAACAGACCCACACAAATACACTCAAGTGATTTTTTTTATAAAGGTAAAAAACTAACTCAGTGGAGGAAGGATAGCCTTTTCAACAAAAGGTGCTGGAGCTATGAAACATTCATAGACAAATAAAAGAAAAGTATCACCAGTGATACCTCACTTTTTACATAAAATTAATTCAAATGAATCACCAAATTAGATATAAAATATAATTCAACAAAAATTTTAGGGAAAAATTGGGGAAAAATCTCTAGAATGAAGGGCTAATCAAAGATTGTTATACTAGGCACCAAAAGTAGAATCCATAAAAGTAAAAAAATATAAATTGGGACCTCATCAGAATAAAAACATTTCCTCTCTGAAAGCCCATGGGAAAAAGATGAAAAACCAAACTACAGATAGCGAGAAATGTTTGCAAACTACATACCTAACAAATAACTAGAAATTAAAATATGTAAATAAGTAGTCATTAGTACCCAATAGTTACATACATAACAAAGAAACAAGCAATTCAATTGTAAAATGAGCAAAATACCTTTTGTTGAAGATGTGCAGAAGAGAATATACAGATAATTGTATGGTTTGGGTCGGTTCCCACCCAAATCTCAAATTGAATTGTAATTCCCATAATCCCTATGTGTTGTGGGAAGAACCCAATGGGAGGTAATTTAATCATGGGGACAGTTACCCTCATGCTGTTATCTTAATAGTGAGTGAGTTCTCATGAGATCTGATGGTTTCATGAGGGGGTTTTCCCTGCTTTTGCTCAGAACTTTTCCTTTCTGCTGCCATATAAAGAAAGACATGTTTGCTTCCACTTTCTCCATTATTGTAAGTTTCCTGCGGCCTCCCCAGCCATGCTGAACTGAGTCATTTAAACCTCTTTCCTTTACAAATTACCCAGTTCTGGGAATATCTTTATTAGCAGTGTGAGAGTGGACCAATACAGTAAGTTAGTACCATAAGTGGGGTACTGCTGTAAAGATACCTGAAAATGTGCAAGTGACTTTGGAACTGGATAACAGTCAGAGGTTGGAACTGTTTGGAGGGCTCAGAAGAGACAGAAAAATGTGGGAAACTTTGAAACTCCCTAGAGACTTTGAGGGTTCAGAAGACAGGAAGATGTTGGAAAATTTGGAACTTCCTAGATATTTATTGAATGACTTTGACTGAAATGCTGATAGTGATATGGAGAACAAAGTCCAGAATGAGGTAATCTCAGATGGAGATGAAGAAATTGTTGGGAACTGGAGCTAAGGTGACTCTTGTTATGCTATAGCAAAGAGACTGGCAGCATTTTGCTCCTGTTTCAAAATCCCTGTGAATCTTTGAACTTGACAGAGATCATTTGGGGTATCTGGCAAAACAAATTTCTAAGCGGCAAAGCATTCAAGAGGAAGCAGAGCATAAAAGTTTGGAAAGTTTGCAGACTTATGATGCAGTAGAAAAGAAAAACCCATTTCCTGAGGAGAAATTCAAGCTTGCTGCAGAAATTTGCATAAGCCACAAGGATCTTAATGTTAAATCCCAAGACAATGGGGAAAATGTCTCCAGATATTTTGTCAGAGACCTTCACAGCAGCCCCTCCCATCACAGTCCCGGAGACTTAGGAGGGAAAAATGGTTTCATGGGCCGGGCCCAGGTCCCCCACTGCCAGGCACAGGGCCCCCTTGCTCTGTGTAGCCTCAGGACATGGTTCCCAGCATTCCAGCTGCTTCAGCTCCAGCAGTGGCTAAAAAGGGCCAAGGTACAGCTCAGGCCATGGCTTCTGAGGTTGCAAGCTCCAAGCTTTGACAGCTTCCATGTGGTGTTGAAGCCTGTGGGTGCACAGAAGTCAAGAATTGAAGTTTGGGAAACTTGGCCTAGATAGAAATGCCTGGATGTCAAGGCAGAAGTTTGCTGCAGGGGTGGAGCCCTCATGGAGAACCTCAGCTAGAGCAGTGCAGAAGGGAAATATAGGATTGGAGCCTAGTGGAGCTGTGACAAGAAGGTCACCATCCTATAGACCCCCGAATGGTAGATTCCCTCAACAACTTGCACTGTGCACCTGGAAAAGCCACAGAAACTCAATGCCAGCTGCGAAGGAACATGGGAGGGGGGCTGTACCCTGCAAAGCCATAGGGGCAGAGCTGCCCCTCTTGCATCAGCAAGACCTGGATGTGAAACATGGAGCCAAAGGAGATTATTTTAGAGTTTTATGGATTAATGAGTACCCTCTTGCCTTTCGGACTTACATGAGGACTGTAGCCTCTTTCTTTTGGCCAATTTCTCCCATTTGGAACAGTTGTATTTACCCAATGCATGTACCTCATTGTATCTAGGAAGTAACTAAATTGCTTTTGATTTTACAGGCTCATAGGCAGAAGGGACTTGCCTTGTCTCAGATGAGACTTTGGACTTCGATGTTTGAGTTAACGGCTGAATGAGTCAAGACTTTGGGGGACTGTTGGAAGGGCATGATTGTGTTCTGAAATGTGAGAACATGAGACTTGGGAGGGGTCGGGGCAGAATTATATGGTTTGGCTCTGTCTCTACCCAAATCTCACCTTGAATTATAGTTCCCATAACCCCCACGTGTTGTGCGAGGGATGTGGTGGAAGGTAATTGAATCATGGGGGCAGTTACCCTCGTGCTATTCTTGGGATAGTGAGTGAGTTCTCATGAGATCTGATGGTTTTATAAGGGGCTTTTATCTCTTTTACTGGGTGCTTCTCCTTGCTGCCACCATGTTAAGAAAGATGTGTCTGCTTCCCTTTCTGCCATGATTGTAAGCTTCCTGAGGCCTCCCTAGTTATGCTGAACTGTGAGTCAATTAAACTTTTTTCCTTTATAAATTACCCAGTCCCACTTATGTCTTTATTAGCAGTGTGAGAAGGGACTAAATCAGATTCCATATAAGTACATGAAAATATATTCAACATCTTTAGCTGTGTTCAACCATCACAGAAACACAAATTAAAAGCACAATGATATATCACTACACAACTATCATAATGGCTAAAACAGAAAGTAGTGACAATTTCAAATGCTGGCAGGGATTCAGAAAAACTGGATCACTCCTATATTATGGAGGATAATTTAAAATTGAACAGCCATTCCAGAAATCAGCTTGGCACTTTCTTATAAAACTAAACATGAAATTACCACATGACCCAGCAATTGCACCCTTGGGCATCTATCCTAGAGAAAAAAAAAACTTTGTTTTCATGAAAAGACCCACAAAAAATATTCAAAACACCTTTATTTCTTTTAGCCAAAAACTGAAATCCATCTAGATACTCTGTAATAGGTGAATGTTTAAAGAAATTGTGGGTCATACATACCATCAAATACATCAACAAAAAGGAATGAGCTATTAGGGAAAGCAAGAACTTGAATGGATTTCTAGGAATTTATGCTAAGTAAAAAAAAAAAAATCCTCATGCCTGTAATCCCAGCACTTTGGGAGGCCAAAGTGAGTGAATCATGAGGTCAGGAGATTGAGACCATCCTGGCTAACACGGTGAAACCCTGTCTCTACTAAAAATACAAAAAAATTAGCCAGGTGTGGTGGTAGGCACCTGTAGTCCCTGTAGTTGGGAGGCTGAGGCAGGAGAATGATGTGGACCCGAGGAGGGGCAGAGCTTGCAGTGAGCCAAGATTGTGCCACTGCACTCCAGCCTGGGTGACAGAGCAAGACTCCATCTCAAAAAAAAAAAAAAAAAAAAAAAATTCCAGTCTCAAAAAGTGATAGACTGTATGATTCCATCTTATAACATTTTTCAAATGATACCATTTTTTATGAATTTTACTTTAAGTTCTGGGATACATGTGCAGAACATGCAGGTTTGTTACATAGGTATACATGTGCCATGGTGGTTTGCTGCACCCATCAACCCATCATCTAGGTTTTAAGCCCCGTGTGCATTAAGTATTTGTCCTAATGATCTGCCTCCCCTTGTCCCCTCCTCCTGACAGACCCCGATGTGTGATGTTCCCCTCCCTGTGTCCACGTGTTCTCATTGTTCAACTCCCACTTATGAGTGAGAACGTGTGGTGTTTGGTGTTCTCTTCCTGTGTTAGTTTTCAGAGATCCGTGTCCCTGGAAAGGACATTAACTCATTCTTTTTTATGGCTGCATAGTATTCCATTGTGTATATGTGCCACATTTTCTTTATCCAGTACCATGTTTTAAAGCAAGGGTAGATTACTGGTTACTGGGGTTTAGGGACAGGAGACAGGGCACAGGAGGGAGAGAGGTGTGGTTCTTAAAAGGGCAACACAAGGGATCTTTATGGTGCTGGAACTGTGGTGACTTGACTGTGGTGATAATGGATACACAAGTCTTTATAGATGTCAAAATTTGATAGCACTTAATATACACACGTACCCAAATGCAGATATAACTGGGGAAATCTGAATAAGATTTGAATATATTTTGGTTACGATATTACAATTTTTAAAATTGTTACTATTAGAGAAAATTGTCCCATGTTTTTCCAAGAGGCTTTCTTGTCTCAGTTTTCTTTCAGTTCTTGAACACATCAGAGAGTTTCAACTAGGTACTAATTTTTGCCACACTTAAGTTTCTATAGACTCTAAGAAAGAAAGCAAATGACTTCTCACTTAACATGCTAGCAATAGAAGCATAGGCAGGTCCTAGATACAGCAACAATGAAACAATAACTAGTAATTACCTTATTGTAGGCTATGGGGATTGAAGTTAAAAACATAGAAACCCAAATCCTCAAATCCAGGGTTTTCTTGAAAATTAATGTAGTACTTTTCAAAAGGTAAGAATCTCTTTTATTTGATGTGAAGAAAAAAAGCCTTATTTCTGTATGTGAATAATTCATGCTGTGTGGATGTAATTTTTATTGCAAAAATGAGATGCCTTTATGCAACAGAACAAGTTATTTTTTATTTGTAAAATGTATGGAATCTCAAGCACAAGCTATGGCAATAGCACGGAAAAGGTTTCTCTCATGAAATTAAAATCTTGCTAAAAGGGTCCTGAGGGATGGGTGAAGACGCAGAAGGTTAGTAAGGTAGGTTAGTTCGTCTTTTTAAAATGTGTATAAATTTAAGGGGTACAAGTGCAATTTTGTTACATGGTTATATTGTTATATTGTGTAGCTGTTGAAGTCTTGGCTCTTAGTGTAACAAGTGCCTAAATAATGTGCATTGTACCTATTAAGTAATTTAAGTAATTTCTCATCCCTCACCCCTCCCACCTTCTCACCCTTCTGAGTCCAAAGATTATAACCAAATAGAGGCCAACAGGAAGATAAGATGGCAACCTCCCGATGGAGTCAAATAGGTATTTTAGAACCAAAAAAGTGAGTGAAGATGCTTATAAACTTGTGACTGCTCTTGGTGGAAAAAGTAAAGAAAACTATCTGTTCAGAACTAGACCAAGCTATAAAACCTTAGAAAGTTGGCACCTCTCACGGCTAGAAATCAATGCTTTGTAATATGCACTGGCTTAAAATTTCTTGCATTTTTAAATTTATCTTTTGTTGCTTTTGACAAAACTCTTGACATTCTGTTGTTCTCAACTGTGAAGAGGATTTTGTCTGCATTTAGGCCTGAGTTTTTAAGAGAGAGAGAAAGAAATGTCCTTAGGGAAAAACCAGCGGCAATGGATTCCCAGTAAAGTGCCCAAGAGAAAGACAAATCTCATAGAGAAAAAAGCTCAGGTCCCCTGCTGGAGCCAGAGCTCGCCACCTGCTAAGTTTTGAAGCTCATATGCTTTTATCCTGAGACTACAGTTTTATTCACCCCTCCCCCACTTGCCTTTTACTCCCAATATCTATTGCTAATACAAAGAAGCATTTGCTCCGAGGTTTCATTTTGAGCCTGCTACAGTTTACAACTTAGTTTCTGCTCTCAGTCTTCTGAGTCACACTTTCTAGATTGCTGCTGTCATAGTCTGTTGATGATCCAAAGTCATTTTCCATCACTTGCTTCTTAGAGGCCTTCACATTCAGGGTGGTATCATTTGCTGATCCACTAGTATGAAGCAGGAGGTACTGAATATAAAAGAAACAAAATATATACTTCTGTCCTTGGAAAGTTTATAGTCATGAAAAGGGCTTGGGAAGGCTTAGAAAGCAATTTGCAAATAGACATATTAATATGGTGAAAACAGTACTATATTAAGGCCAGGCACAATCTAACAAACAAAGGAATGATGATAAAAATAATAACTAGACTTATGAAATCTTTTCTAATTTATCAATTCCTCCCTAGCCTTATCTCACTGGTTATAACCCTGTCAAATAAAGACCTAATGCTTTATTAAATCTCTATGTTGCTAATATAGCAAAAAAAATTGGGGCTCAGAGTTTGTCACTGTTGTGGCTACCTGAGGCTCTGAGCCCTTGTTTTTCTTTCTACATGCCACCTTCTGAATAAGGGGAGATGGGATGGATTTTGGACATAAGTGCGTTTGGAATAGGATTCTATGGGAAGTAACATTATGCACAATGGCAGACAGAAGTGGAGAGAACATTGTTGTGTACTATTAATCTTAAAGTAAACAAATAAAAGCAGAAACTCCACGCAAATGCAGAAACTATTTTTTATTTTTAAAAAATTGAATCATGCAGATCACCTGTTTGGTCGGGAGACTGTTTCTGTGGACTCATCCTTTCTCTCTGGCTTTGATAACTTTATATTTCTTAAATGTATAACTTGAAATCAGGCAATCAATCTACTCTCCTTGTCCCATACATAAATGGGTCATAATAACAACATTTTCATTGGTGAAAACTAACTCAAAAGAGTTCAGTTCTTATAAAGATCAATCTTCAATATGTCTCTTTGCAGCAAAGGGAAGGCCAGTATTAACTTTCACTAAGGTTGCATAAGGAGACGGTGAAACACGAGTTCTTTCTGAAGTAAAAAGTAGCCTAGGCAAACGATGAACTGTTTCACAGGCATAAAAGCTATGGCCATGTGATTTACATAATAAGCTACAGCATTCCCTTCAAACTAAGGTTCTCTGCATCACACCTTAAGAGCAACATAAGTAAAACAGAGAAGCAGGGAGAGGCACGGAAGAAAATGTGATAACCTTTCCTAGAATCAAAGGGCAGCTATATATGTTGGGGAAGAATCTCTATGTTTTTTAATATCAGTGTTAAAGGTCATATCCATCTGTCTCTGGGGGGGAAATGAGTTTTCCCTTCCATAGTTAGAATTTCATTTCTATCTTCATTGAATGAAGTCCACAACCTAAAATGCCATGCAGGTAAGTAGAGAGAGATACAATATTAGTCTATAATTTGCAACATCCATCACATTTCATCAGTGTAGAAATGTTACAAAATGTGCAGACCCAACTGACAGGATTGCCAAGGGAACCTCCTCCTTCATTGTGCTTCCATCCTTCTCTGCTTGCCTTGCACGTCCAACCCCAGTACACTACTTTTTGCCAGTGAATTATTTTGGGATTGTATCCTCAGCTATTTACGGAGCAGCTGTTCTGTCCTAAGAATGTGCTGCCCTGACAGACGAGAGATTAGTGAGACATAGTCCCTGACCCCAAGGGGCTGAATGGTTAAAACAATCTAGGTGGCCTTGAACAGCACAATCTTGTATATGGTGAAGGGCTACACTGCAAGCACAGAAAGAGTTCTGAAATGCAATATAGCAAATTAAAAAGAACTAAATATTGAGGGTTTGGAGGTCTTTGCCATGTTACTCATTTTCTCCTACTAAGATATGGCCATAATTATTATCTATCTGTACCGTAATGAATGTATCTGTTGTATGTAAATAATATCAGCTGCCTGGCCTGCAGCAGGAAACTGTTGTGAAGGACACATGAGTTCATGCACTTTGATGAGAGTTTTAAATGATATATCTGAAAGATGAAATCAGTTAAGAATGAAAATTAAAGTGAGTAGTAGCTAGAAAGAGGCCAGGAGGCTAACTATGGGCCCAGTTATAAAGAAAAGAAATTCAGACTAAGACGAGAAAAACTGTCAGCAGAGAAAAGAATTGAGCAGATAAGCAGAATGAAGCAGAGATGCCAGGAGAGGGTCCATGAAGAGAGAGAGGAGAAGAGGCGAGAGAGGAGAGAGAGAGAGTGGTGTAAAGTTGGAGAGTAGGAGGTAGATGTCACATGGTATAGCGGTCTGTCAAAATGCAAGCCACTGAAAGGTAGAGAGCATCTTTGAATCCACCTACAGTACTGAAAATAGTGTGCTATGTATTGCACCTATAGTAGACACTCAATTCATATTTGCTGAAATAAAAATCTCACCATATTAGGAGATCTTTTGGCTCTTTTGCCAAAATCATCAGAGGGATACATTTTAATTTCTTACAAAATTACCCCTCCTGTCATTCTCCTTCAGGCTCTATTCACACCGAGCAAATGAAATTCAGTTTCTTTGAGAAGTGCAGCAAGCTGTAAACACACATATTATAAATGTCAAAATAATATTGACTTCAAAATAATAGTTATTAGGTATTGCAAATAGTTATAATTATTGAGAAAATATAGTAACTGAGTATGAGACCTCTCAGAAGCTGAGTGAACTTAGGCAAAAAATTATGTTTGTCAGAGTAAATTATGCAGACATTCATTTGTGTGAGGTGTATATGTTTCTTTTTTGTCATCTGCATTCCTCTGTTTCAAGGAGATAGACAGATATTCATGTCCTCATAGCTCAGGGTTGATGCTGCTTCGGGGAACTTATCACGGCCACCTCAGCACTTATTCCTGAGGAAAGTGGGAAATCATGTAATGCCTTTGAAGTGGAAGGCAAGTTCTTGAAGAGAACAAGAGAGAACAGAGGCAGAATAGATTTCCCAAGTCAGGAGAAGAAAAAGCCCTTCAAAATCTGGGGGTGTTTGCCCTACATTTTCACAGAACCAAAATGGGGAGGTAGAAAATCCTGGGACAGAGCTGGCTGCCTAGTGCATCCCCAGAGGGTTGGCAGTAAAAGTTCAGCCTCCATGTATGACAAAGATCTTTCTGCCCAGGTGTGGCACAAAAGCAACACAGACACTTCCCTCCAGGGACCATATAGGTTTAGGAAATGAAAACATCATATGCAGACCACAAAACACGGTGCTCTCCCCAAAGGCCTACTTTGAGTAAAACTCCTAGAATCATTTCATGCTCCCCCAAAAAGTATCCCAGTTAACACCAGAAAATCAAATTTCTCTTTAACTGTAGGAAATGAAATAATTAAATGTTATGTTTGATTCCAGATTAGAAAAATAGACTACCTGAATATGAATCTTTAATAGCTGACCATCTGATTATTTATCCTGCTAACATTTAAGAACCATAGTTTTAGGTGGGATATTTTCTTTGAGATACATATTGGGTAGAAACACGAAACTTGACAATCCCCTCAACACAAATTTCTCGAGAAAACAAGGAGTGCTTCCTTAAATATGCTGTCAAAACATAGTTTTAACGAAGTTTTAGTTTAAAGATCTAATTGGCTTTTATTAGTGAATCTAGAATGGGCAGCATGTCTGTTTATAAAATGGAACAAGTGCTTCAATGAGTTCATTAGAAAAGGTGGGCTTTATAGGCAGAAAGGGACTCAAAAAAGCAAACATAAAGAACATAAAACGGATTTACAATTTCAAAGTTACTTTCCTTATAGGGTTAAAGCATAGGGGACTTTCTTATCATGCCATCTAGAACATGGTAAGAAAGTGGATTTTGCTATTATCTCTCTTTCTCTATTTCTCCTCCTGATGTTTCAGAAGGCCAGATAAATGACTTAATTTTGGTTTGGTAAGAGACTCCATTTTTGTCTGTTGGGATACAGTGCAGGAGCTCAGTACAAAACTATGGCCTCCCATACATTTTGTTTAACAATATTCTCCTTTTGCTCAGATCTCACCTAGTTGAGAGTGTGACCAAACTTACAGCATCAGTGATATTGTCAGTCACCATCATTTTTTGTTTTTCAGTCACAACATGTCAGAGGTTACAGAGTCTTTGTTACTACTCGTTTGAGTTTTTATCACTCTAGCCAAAGAGAGACTATTTGGCATTAAGCAAATGGCTGCATGCAGGCAATTAAAACTTTTGAGAAGATATAATACATCAGGAAGAATACTATTATGACAGCCAGGAGGATAATACTGAATTTGGAGTATGTATGTTCCTTAACCAAGGTCCCCATGAGTCAAACCAACAAATATGGAACAGACCAAAGAATGCGGCCAACAAGAAATCCACTAGACCAAGTAGCCTGTACATTACTTTTTTGAAGAGTTGTTACAATAGTCAACACATTTATCCATGTGCAACAGCAAGTGTTAGCAACTGCAAAATACAGTGGGAAGAAAGATGGGTCAGTTTTATTATACTTACAATATGATCAATGGTAAGAGAATCTCATAACCGCAGGTTTGCTGATGAGATTGGAACTCTTAAATCTGAGCCATATCCAGTGCTTAGATGCAAGCATGTTTGGACTGGTCTGGCAGTCTGGTGGCATTGGCCTGCCAGGAGCCTATTTGCATGAGGATTCAGGGACTCTTTGGGGACGACACTTATTCTAAAGAAAGGATGGGCAGACCGAATGGTTAAACAGGGTCACTGTTGTCAACCAGAGAAGTTACTCTGAGTATCACTTGGTGTTTGTAAACTGGAATTGCCTTCCAGCTAAATTCCTATGAATATGTGTCTTATTCTAAGGAGAAGAGAAAACTGAAAAACCAATTTGTTAGTTTCTTCTAAGTTACTAGGACATAGGGTTGCTATGCAATAGATTTAAAAACAAACAAACCTATTCCTCCTGTGTAACTGAGACTTTGTACCATTGACCATCATTCCCTCATCCCCCACAACTTCCAGCCTCTGGTAATTACCATTCTACTCTCTGCCTCTATGAGTTTGATTGTTTGCGATTCCACATGTAAGTGAGAACATGAGATATTTGTCTTTCTGTGCCTGGTCTATTTCACTTAGCATAATGTTCTGCAATTCCATCTGTAATGTTGCAAATGACATTATTTCTTTTTTTAAAAAGTCAAATAGCATTCCATTGTGTATACATACCACATCTTCTTTAGCTATTAATCTGTTGAGGGACACAAGTTGATTCTATAATTTGGCTATTGTGAACAGTGTTGCAATGAATGTAAGCATGCAGACATCTCTTTGATATACTGATTCCAAATCTTTGGGGTAAAATACCCGGAAGTGAAATAGCTGTATTGTATCGTAGTTCTATTTTAGTTTTATGAGAAAGCTCCATACATTTTCCATAATGGCTGTATTAATTTACATTCCAACCAACAATGTACAAAGGTTCCCTTTTCTCCTCATCCTCATAAATACTTGTTATCTTTCGTCTTTTTCACAATGGCCTTTTTCACAGGTGTTGGGTGATATCTCATGGTGGTTTGTGGTTTTGATTTGCATTTCCCTAATGATTAGTGATGTTGAGCATTTGTTCATACATCTGTTAGCCATTTGTATGTCTTCTTTTGAGAAACGTCTATTCAGATCTCTTGCCCCTCTTTTAATCAAATTGTTTGTTTTCTTTCTATAGAGTTAAGTGTTTTTTTATTTTTTCGTATATTAATCTCTTATCAGATGTGTAGCTTACACATATTTTCTCCCAATTCCTGGGCTGTCTTTTTACTCTGTTGTTTCTTTTGTTGTGCAGAAGCTTTTTAATGTGATGTAATCCCACTTAACTATTTTTGCTTATGTTTCCTGGGCTTTGGTGTCAAATCTAACAAACTCATTGTCTAGTTAAATGTGGTTGGAGTTTTCCACTATGTTTTCTTCTAGTAGTACTATAGCTTCCGGTCTTATGTTTAAGTCTTTAATCAATTTTGAGTTAATTTTTGTATATAGAGTGAGATAGGGTTACAATTTTATTCTTCTGCCTATGGATATCCAGTTATCCCAACACCATTTATTGTAGAGATTGTCCTCTACCCATTGTGTGTTCTTGACACCTTTGTCAAAAATCGAACATGAAAACAGATTGTGAGACCTGAGGGGAGAAAAATCAATTGAATGTACATGCGTGAGTTCATTTCTGTACTCTCTATGCTATTGAATTTGTCAGTGTGTCTATTTTCATGCCAGTACCATGCTGTTTAATTACAATTACTTTATAGTATAATTTGAATATTCAATAGATTTAAAGGAATCAAACTCATACAGTTCTGTGACAATAATAGAATTGTTAGAAATCAATAATATAAATATATTTAGAAAATGCCCCCCAAATTGAAAATTAAATACTACACTTCTGAATAACCCGTAGGTCACAAGAGAACCATAAAGGGTCCTAGAAAATATTTTAGATTGAAAGATGATGAAAAACATAATATATTACAATTTGTGAGACACAACTAAGGCAATTTTAGACCAAAATTTACATAATTAAATACTTATATAATAAAAGAAGAAAAGTTTAAATTATAAACTGGGAACACGACTTTCTTTCTTCCTTGTCTCAGCCAAGGACTTAGAGTTGTTTCAGCTTATCAAAGATTCCAGATACTCTCCTAAGTTGTCTGAACACTTTGAGGGCTCCAGAATCTGTTAGTGACCATAGAGGGCAGAAATTCCTGAAGTGGGCCAGCTGAATTATTTTTTTTAACCAGAGGCAGGGCTGAGAAATTCTTCTTTAGCTTCATAGGCAACAGAGGGCTCAGCAGAAGAGGAGCTATGAAAAGCAAAGGAAATATGTGACAGAAACCTCATTGTAGCTGATAGAACTTATTCATAAGTAAATGTGAAAAGAAAAAACACGCAGAGTTTCCATCAGAAATAATAGGGGGTGTGGTAGCTTTAGAGGTGAGTAATAACTTGAAGGAAGTTAAAGATCAGTGGCACACATATGATGGCAAATTCTCCCTGAGTGAGTACAATACAGCCATGTATACAGAGAAAGTCCAAACTGTGGCCTTCTTAAAACATCTAATTTAGTAAGACAGTGTATTAGTTATCCATTGCTGTATAACAAGTTATCCTCAAATTTGGTAGCTTGAAATAACAACATTTACTTTCTCTCAGTTTCTATAGGTTGGGAATCTAGATCCAGCTCAGCAGAATCTTTTGTTTCAGGATATCCCACAGGCTGCAATCGAGGTATGCACTGGGCCTCCAATGTCTAAGCCTCAACTGAGGAGGAATCCACTCCAGACCACTCATGTGGTTATTGGCAGGATTCCATTCATTTTGGGTGTTACACTGATGGACTCAATTCCTTGTAGGCTTTTGGCTGAAGGCCACCCCCTCTCCTTTCCAGGTCGTTCCCCCCAACATTGCAGCTTGCTTCATCCAAGCATGCAAGTGGAGAAGTCAAAGGGAAGAGAGTCTAACAAGATAAAAGGTGCAATCTCTTATAACCTAACTACAAAACTGGTAACTTATGTCGGATTCCATCCATTAGAAACAAGCTAGGTCCAGCCCACACTGAAGGGGAGGCCATGAGTACCAGGCCATGGAGATTACTGGGAGCCATTTCAGAAAGCTACCACAGACAGGAGAATAGGTGAGGGGTGGGGAAGAGATTTATCCACGCTGCCAGGGCATTTCCTGTTGGAGTGAGATGACCTAAATAATACTCAACATTGGAACATTAAGCCCCTAAGGTGCTCAGACAACAACTGCGCTCAGATGCATGGAGTTATGTATGAGGCGGGGCATTAGGCAGGCCCTAAGTGCAGAGATTTGTCTGAGATAAAGGTGACCATACATGACAGCAGTAGGAAGCCTTTCAACAAAGGGAAATCTTGAACTGGGAATACAGGAAGAAGTAGCTAATGAGGGGGAACAGTGAATGATTATGTGAGAGTACATAGGAAGTTTTACTTGCTTTTAAAATATTTATTTTATACAAACAATTTTGTAAACAACCTTTTAAATAATATTTTATAGATGTTTTGTGTGAATGTATGAGTGGGTTTCTCTAGTCCTTATGTCATCAATGAGTTCCTGAAGATAAAAGTTTGAGAAGTCCAGTTAGTGTGATTCACTGAAGTGTTTTCTAAACTTCAGTCATTCAAGTATTTCCTTTGTGACTTTTCCCAGAGTCGTATTATTATTAGGAAACATTTTTGAAAGTTTAATGTGCATTTTAACTCTGACATATTTTAAGAATATTTTTATAATCACTGCTAGAGACAGAAAATTGTTATTACTGGTCATAAATATTATTCTTATATACATTGAAATTGATGTATATGTATAAAATATTTGTCTATGTACTTCATCTCCAGTGATAGGAAAATTGAATTAAAAATTATATAATGGAAGGAACATGTACTTTGGGTTTGAATCACAACTTTGCCATTTTCTATTTATTAAAATATAAGTAAGTAAGGAATAGTTGACTTATTTGAAACTCAGATATAAAATTGGGATAATAGTATTCACCTTGACATATTATTATTCTGTTCTAATGAGATATTTGTGAAAAGGATCATATTTAGTGTTTAATAATAACTGTAACAATAATATTGGTGATAACTATTACATACTGCACAATTACTATGTGCATTGTACTAAACTGTAATATGTTTTTAATAAAAGTTAGTGTTTGTTTTCAAAAGCTGTGTTATCAAATAGTACAATAGTTCCACTTAATATTGATGATCTCCCTAAACAGTTCCCAAGTTTCCAAGGTACTGAAAAATATTTGAGGGTGTGCGATAGATTAGAACACTTATAGTGACTCTATCATTATAGCTGGACAAAAGTACCATGGTAAAATTTAATTAAGAATATCTTATAGATAAAAATTATGACACTCAAATCCCTCCCTTTGTAGTGTACTGTATTACATGCATTGTATTTAATTAGTCCTCATAGTTTACACATTGGTACATAAAACCCTTGCAGCTGATTTTGCCACATTTAAAGGGAAAATTAGTTCACAAACGTGGAGTTTCCTAAGAGTTTTAAGCACAAGAACAGAAGGTATGAAAGGTGTCCCATGGGTGGTAATGTCTTTATAAACTAGAGACAATTAGGCTAATAAGACAATTTATGTGTCTTGATTCTACTCTCCCAAATTTCCAATACTTATCTTAAAAGAAGTGTTGCCAGTCCAACAAATAATCCCCTCTGGTTGGGTTCTGTCTTTCAATGACCTCCAATCTTACTTAGGTCAAACCTCCTCTACCTGTTCTTATCTTTCTACTCAAACCTTTTTAAAGCATTGGATGGGACAGACTTTCCTGAAGGGTTGAGGTGACAGGTTTTTGTGCCAATTTGCTACTCAGCCCTCTAAAACTCCCTGCTTCACCATTTTCTTGGGTTCCATTCCCTAGGCTCCCAGGAGCATACTCCGCTTCATTTTATTATGCAGAACCACTTGGTTCTCCACCACCTACCCAGCTCAGAGCCTGCTACTGTATGACAAACGGTTAGGGGACAAGTAACAGACTCTTGTAGGCCCCTCGAAAGAGCACAAATTAATGGCAAGAGGCTTTGAAAGTTTCTTGCTTTTTATCATTTCAACTAATCTGCATAAGAATAAAATAACAATGCATACACTATTTTATGCAATTTCCCTGAGAAGGCAGAAGCCCTTACAATCGTTTTGGGTGGTAAGTAATTTTTGTCTCTTTATTATAGTCAAATAATTCCAGGCAGAAATGAGAAATGTTCAATACTCCTAATTCCATTTCAACAGTTTCCTCTACCAATCAAAGGGTTCCTCACTCTACTTTCTAATATTTTTCACAATGGTCATGCACATATAAAAAGAGAATAAACCAACCTTTTGGGATAATAAAATCCAGTGTCCTCATTTTACAGAGAAAAAAAACTGATGGCCAGAGCAGAACCTAAATTTAAACAACTATTCAAGGAGTGGAATAGACAGTAACTCGGGTCTGCATATCCTACCCCTCCATATTCTCAGTGCATCATTCAAGTACCTAGGATGAAAGGTCAAAAAGTAATAGCCTGAATATGTGCCAGCAAAGAAAATTATTACTACTCTGAGACTAATAATTGCCCCCAGAATTTTAGTTTGTGGAGCATTTTAATTAGTATTTGGAAGATTCTAATCCAAACTGTATCTGCTCCCCTCTTTTCTCTGTGCATTCTTTCCTCTTAGCACAATTCATCACTAATTCACACTCTACCTGACATTTCAACACACAGGAGGAAAAAGGAAGTTATGGGCTTCTAGAATCTCCAGCAATACTTTCTCTCCTTGACAATAGCTATGATCCACTTCTCAATATCTGCTGCAGCCTGTCACTAGAAAGCCAAACTTTCAGCTGAAAAGCCACTAATATCAGACTAACGCTTGTAGCAAAATCCTCTCTTTTTCTAAAAATAGCGGAGGATTGAAGGGTGACCCCATATGGGCTGGGGAGGACGTGATAAATGCAAATTTGCAGCTTTCACTGGAGAGAGAATGACACAGTACTAGGTCAGAAGTGTGGACTGAATGAGGATTTTTAAAATACTAATGTAACTGGGGGAGGATTGCTTCCAGATGGGAGGGGCAGCCTGTGGAGAGAGGTTTGTGGGGGCTGAGGGTGAAAATTGAGCAAGCATATGGAACTGTTAGGGAAAGAAAAAGGCTCTAAGAAGGCAGAAGGTGTGGAAATGGGACTCATATAGAGTAGAGAGCTCGATAAAGATGAGCAAAGTGTGTTGGGTCTGAAAAGAGGGAGGCATACTCAGGAAACGACCTTGGCATAAAACTGGAATCCTAAAGGCTTCTGGGAGTAGTTTCCATTAAAAAGCAAGAGAGGAAAGAAAGAGACACGCTAGTCGAGCAAAGAAAAATAAGGCTTCCAGGGCTTGGGGTTAAAGGAAGGAAAGGAAAGTAATGGGAAGGTATAGAGCAGCATCTCTTTGGGATTTTAAGGTAAAATGTTGTGCAGAACATTCAAGCATCTAGGAGCATCTGAATTTCTTCTACTCAAAATATCTTTACAGATAAGGCAAATGGAGCAAAATGTGAGTAATAAGTGAAACTAGGTAAAGGATTCTTTGGTGTCCCTTTTGTCCTTTGATTATTCTTGCTCTTGAGTGATAAACAAGGAGTTACTGCCAGGTTTTGCTCTGTAGTGTTACCTCACGTCTGATAAATGTTTGGTTTCTTCCTCTGGTGTCACAATTCGAAGAGCAAGCAAAGAGTGATGAGACAGAGGAGTTTCCTACTTAAGAAAAGCTGTTCTAATAGCCACTCCCTGCTCTCAAGTTTTTCTCAGCCTACTTAATTGATATAATGTTCTCATTTTCCCCCCAGTCCTAAGATGCCCTCCATCCCCAAGCTTGACATAGGTAGATGGTTTATCATGCACTAAAATTTGAGATAGAGTCTCACTCTGTCACTCAGGCTGGAGTTCAGTGGCATGATCTCGGCTCACTGCAACCTCTCTACTGGGCTCAAGCAATCCTCCTACCTCAGCCTCTCAAGTAGCTGGGACTAGAGGTGTGTGCCACCATGCCCGGCTAATATTTTTGGTAGAGACAGAGTTTCACCATATTGCCAGGCTGGTCTCGAACTTCTGACCTCAAGCAATCTGCCTACCTCAACCTCCCAAACTACTGGGATTACAGGCATGAGCCTATTGCCCAGGCTGGTCTCGAACTTCTGACCTCAAGCAATCTGCGCACCTCAACCTCCCAAACTACTGGGATTACAGGCATGAGCCACTGCGCCTGGACGCAGTAAAGTCTTCCTACAATGTCAGGCACTGCTGGACTGCACAGGACAATGTAACATAGTTTGGTCAGTTTACTAGCAAGAAATCATCAAATGTATAAAACATAAGCCATCTTACTCAAGTACCATTTCATTTCCCTAGATCCTGTACTTATGCTGAATCCTGCAACAATTCTCCAACTAAGGTGATTACATGAGCTCTGATTCTTCTTTGCCAAGTCCTCCTTTGTCCTTATTTTTAGTTTTCACTGTATTATACCTATTACCTCCTTAACTTTGAGCCTGTCAACATTTTAGTATAATCACTAAATTATACTAAGTATAGTATAATCACAAATTATAGTAAATCTAGCATAATCAGTGGATAATTCAGTATCTAATGTTGAATTTTGGTCATACTTTTTAAAAACACTTTATTTGCTTACCATATGACACCGATGGGGAGTCAGTGTGTATTTGTATTTCAAAATGTATTATTGGTCTTCAGTATATGTACAATTGTTAATATCTAAGAAAGGCCCTGTTTAATTCTGTATTCCTTTAGTAGAAGAGACTGATTCATGTATCATGATAAGGCAAATATATGCCTTTAACCAAACCTATTTCATAAATAGTTTAGACTTTGATGTTTGCTAACAATGTAGTAAAGCAATTTGTGTATACTGACATGGCTTGCCAACGTGCTATCTTGCAAAGGATCCTATGGGTATGTAGAACTACAGAAGTGGCAGGTTAAAAGGCCACGAGTCTCAGTCACGCTATCTTTGTAGTAGGAACTCTGGATCCCTTTGGATTTGTTCTGCTTTGGCAGAACACAACTGGAAGCCTTCTGTTGGGGACTTCGCAGGGATTCCCATTTCAATACGTATGCCTGCATATGGCCTCTGAATCACAGTTGAGTAATGCAACAGAGGCACTACCACTTGCTGCTCGACCACATCAGACTCTGACTTCTCTTTGATTGCAAACTTCTAGGCGACCAGAAGTCTCCAACAAAGCATAACTTCTACCTCAGAACCAACAGCTTTCATTACACCGCAGGGTGAACAAGCCCTTTCAGCCACCTCCTTGTTGCCTGGCTTAGATTTTAACCTTCCTTTCAATCTTATGTGTTTCTCACTCTTAAGTAGAAGAGAGTAGATGGAGAATCCTGGATCTTTATGGCTTTTGAAAGAGGGTCTGCAGAGAGACCCTGGGGGGCTAGCCCTGACAGCTTTATTTCACACTATGTCACCAGAAACGCAAGTGGGAAGGGATGTTATTGTGAGCATTTCAAAACAACATTCAGTATCACCTTCGGTTTTGACCTGTTCACCCTTTTCTTTCAAGAAATTATCTTTTGATTCTCAAACTCCCTTGCCCTAGTCTAAGAACAAAGAGCCCTCACCCATCTTTAGCACACAAATTGCTTTAGTCATTTGCAAGTTACAAAGCCAGGGGGAGGGGACAGGAGGGGAATTTCATTTAAAAAACCTTGTTTTTTATGGATAATTCAAATATAGTTGAACTTTAGAACTTTAAGATAAAAAATGAAATTGTTACGTGTTTGAAAAAAAAAAAATACTCTGAACAATCAACAACCAGCCTTCATCTAGGCACAATAAAATTGAGTTTTGAAGTGTATAATCATACCTCTGCATAACATGACAGGGATATTATTGTTTGTTTTGATATGGTGCTTTATTTTAAAATGTACATAGCTATGCAAATAAAGTTAGGTAACTCAATCAAGGCATAACACTTTCCTTCTTTCAAACTTTACTATGTTACTTTTTAAAATCTAAAACACAAGGAAATTAAATTAAAAAAAAAACTCAGAAGAAAACATTCAAATGTCAATGCTATATCTTAAAACAATCAAAGATGTTTAAGATTTTCATCAGGACAAGGTTAGTTAACATTACCAGGAGGTGATACTGTCAATGAAAGAACATACTTCCAAATTTTGTGTCTCTATGTGACTCTCCATTATCTTTCAACACTTCTGTCATCTCTATACCGCTGGTCTTTGTATAATTAGTTACTCTCCTGGCCTGGAATGTCCTTTAATCCCTCTTGTCTACCTGGCTAACCCATATTCATACTTCAAAACCCAGATCTGTTGTCTTCTTCTCTGGAAAGACTTCTTTATCCAACTGACCCAGAAAAGTGCTATCTTCTCATATTTTAATCTGGAATTAATTTACTATAACTTATTTATTTTTGTCTGATCCCTCAATTTGGTTAGGAACTCTTGAAGTTAGAAATTTTATGTTACTCATTTTTCTATTCCTAGCACCTATGAGATCTTGTGCCTGGCACATGGAAAATCTTCAATATATATTTGTTTGATTGGATTTATTTAATATTTTTTACTAATGTGATAGATTTTCTAGGATATTTGTCAATATGTTATTCATCTAAAATTATAAAGTGCCCCAAAAATAGCAAAATCCAGCTAAAGTCACCTCTTTTTCTAAAGGCTTTTAAAGGAAAGAAGCTATGATTAATATTGTAGGCACATTTCCTTATCCTAGTCTTTTAAAAAGCTTTCAGAATATAACCAGAATGTATTGGGTAAATCATATAAAATTGTCATTGGTCAAAAGAGTCAAACATTCATAATTTTGTATGATTCAACCTAATAGATGCCTGATCTGTTACCTCGGTTATCGCTGTGATTTTGCCCTGCTAAAGATGGATCTATGCTTCAATGTCAAGGCCCTTTTCCACTTCCCTTTGTGTTTGCCTGATAGCAGGTTTGCTGTGCTGTGGATAACTGAAGTGCCTCACTGTTGTGCATCCTTTGGGGATGAAGCCTCCTACGAGTGGGAATGGGCTGAGTCAGGGCTCATGTTAGAGAAGGATGTTACCCTATTCTGGCCTTGCTTGCCTATTCTCAGGGTTGATTTCTTCAATCAGCTAGATTTACCATCAATTATGTTCTTAGACCTCAGATTTGGCTTTGAAACAAGGAACATGTGGCACCTTATATTTCCCTGCAGGATATCTCCCACGTGGTGCTTTGCTCACACAGAAGCAGATTCCCCGTCAGCTTCCCTGACCTCCCTTCTTCAAGACGATCTTGCTCATATTGCATGTAGAGAGTCAAGCTATCTGGCTTTGAGCTGTCTGCCCATCACTTCTGGCAACAGGGACTCTTTCTTCTTTGGTCTATCCCACCTGTTTTAACTACATTTCTTCCAGAAGAATGGAGTTAGGTTTTGCTGCTTCATGAAACTGTTTACAGATATATGAATACGGGCTGAATGATAATACAGTAAGGTGGATTCAAATTCATAGTTAGTTGACATTATGAAAAAAAATTATCTTAAATACTTAAGTTATAGTACAAGCTCTCAACCAGTAGTGGAATGATATGTTCTCTTAGCATCCATTTCTTTACCTATAATATGAGAGTAGGAACAAAAAGGCTGCCCTTCCTTTAACCTAGGATTATAGTATCAAATAGGATCATGCGCTTTGTGAATGCTTTAGTATCATGAAAATATAAAATATTAGTATTATGTGCATTATTATGGGAATCTGTTCTACCCAACATTTTTACCAGCAACCTGAACAAAGACATAAAAGCACGATTATAAGCATTACAGATGATAGACGTATGGGAGGAATAGCTAATAAAAAGAAACAAGATAGAATCAAAGTTCAAAGAAATCATGACAGATTGAAATGATGACTAAAACTACCAAAATAATGTATAATATGAACAGATGTAAAATAACACACTTCTGTTAAAGAGAATCATGTCAGGAGAGGCCTGTTATGACATTAGTTTATATGAACCACAGTTATATGACTGGAATTTGAGAGTAATTTTAGGTTTCTTTAATAGGAATGCTGTGTCCAGAACAAAGGAGATAATATGCTACATGTGTCAAACCACTGCTAACTTATGTAGCATTTAAATATTGAAATATGAGACATTTGGTACCACATTAGAAAGATGTAATGTGATCTAGGGAAAATGACCAGAATCTTGAAAAGCCTACAACCATATCATATAAGAAGCAGTTGATAGAGCTAGGGTTGTTTGCTTGGGAAGAAAAGACTTAAACATATAAAGGTGTCTACAAATGTTTCAAGGACTTCCACATAGCCAAGGAATAAAATGCCTAAAGCAAAGAGTAATTAAGGATCCAGAAGATATATGGCACATCCTAGATTCTCAGTAAGTGACAGTTGAATCTAAATTAATTCTGCATTGCTCTAGTGGAAAGAATATGGGCCTATGGCTGTGAGAAATCAGTACAATGAAACAAAAACAGAGTTTCCTGTAGTTGGACATAATCAAAAAACTGACATTTATTGCTACATGAAATGTTTCTGGGCTATGCTAGAAGTATATACATATAGTGCTTTATTTGGAGAGTGAGGGCATGTTGAAATAATTATACACCTGCCTGCTATCCATACCCATCTCAGTTAAGCCAAGTTAACATACAAAATGCAATTACATTTTCAGAAGAAAAAGAAAGATAATATCACCTTTTACCACTGGAAATTCGTAGATACAGAGAGATTATGTAAACTAAATATTTGGTAATACTGCAATAGCACCTTCTGACTCAGTGGTTTTCAAACATTATAGAATGTATCAAAATCATGCAAAGGGACTACTAAAGCATAGATGGCTGAATCTCACCCCCAGGGTTTCTGAATGAGTAGTAGATCTAAAGAAGAGGCCCCCAAATCTGCATATCTAAGTAAGTCCTCAAGTGGTACTTATGAAGACTCTCTGCTTTATATAAAACTGCCTCATTCATAGGCCTTGCTAAAGATACACCAAGTGACCCAATTTGTAATGCATGGAACCTTCCTACCACTCTTGGTTGATAATTAGAGATCGGAAACTGACCAAACCATACTATTCAGTGACCTATAATGTGCTGAAAAAATAGGCAGAGAAAATCAAGTTTCATCTCTTAAGAATTTGATCCAGAACATGTTTAAAAGACAGACAGGTAATTAGTATGAGAAACAGAAATATAAATACTAACAAGTATTTTAAAAAGTGAAAATAAAAAAGAGAATATAGAAAAAAAGTGAGAAGAAGCTGAGTCAGGATAATGATTAAGCACTGGATTTAACTTCATTTTCTTTTCCTTAATGTCTTTTGCTAAAATTCCTGAAACTACCTTGAATCTCATTCCTGTATCCATCAGGATGACTCTAGTAAGGTTTGTGTTCTTCCTGTTGTTTAATTATTTGACTTTTTTATATTCTTATTCACACACTTGCTTAACATATATCTCACATTTATTTTGTGGATACAGAATTGAAAATCAGGTACTTGGGCATTTTAAAGACAGTATCTTTCTGCTTCCAGAGTTGCAGTTGAGAAATCCATTGCCACATTTATTCCCTATCTTTTGCTTGAGACTTAATTTTTCACCCCTGTGGAATTTTTAAGGACTTTTTCTTTATTCCTAGTGCCCTAAAATTTCATGAAAAGTATGTCTTAGTATGAGTCTTTTAAAAATTATTCTGTAGGTACTCAATGGACTCGTTCATTCTGAAAAATTGTGTTCTTTTGTCATGGACTTTTGTTAGCTTGTTTGTTTTTTGCTTTACAAAATTTTTTTTTATTCTCTATTTTGTGATTCTTATTTTAGAAACACTTTTAATCAAATGTGGGATTTGTTGAACTGATGTTCTATTTTTTCTCTATTGTCTTCCATTTTCAATATATGTCCTCTTATTCTCTTTCCTGCAAGATATTCTCAACTTTATCTTTTAAGCTTTCTCCTGTCACATATATGTGTGTGTATATGTGTGTGCATGTGTGTATGTGTACGCATGTATATGTGTGTGTATATATAAATAATAAAGACATAATAATTAGGAGTGAGTGATGAAGACTGATGTATAGAGGGTGATTCAGAATCATCGACTGAGAGCTGGGTGTGTTTTTTTTATTTATAAGAATATGGTTGTGAATTTAAAAGAAAAAACAAGTAAATATTTTGAATTTTACAATTTGGAATTTGCTTTCTGTAAAGATAACAAGAGAATTTAATTGAATATTTAGATTTATGCTTAGAATATTTGACATAACAAAAAATCAAGAACCTACGTAGCCTAGCAATTGTATATCTAGGAATACATTTTTTTTAAAGCAACTGTTTTTTGGTTGTTTCTAATTATTATACATTTCAGGTCAAATATAGTTCCCACCTTTTTTATAAGCTCGTTATTTGATAATTTTAGCCTTTTCATTCAAGTAGGGTGGGAGAAAATAAATATGAAAATACAAAATGCATACATTAGTAATGATAAGTGTCTAGTGGAAAAATAAACCTAGTGAAGAGATGAAGCCTGATTCAGGGTGCCCTTCTAAATAGGCTGGCCATGGAAGTTCTCTCTGAAGAAGTGATAGTTTAATCAGGGACCAGTTGAACGAAGGGAACAAGACATACACATAATGGGAGGAAGAGCATTTCAGGTAAGAAGAACAGGAAATGCAAAATGTCTGGGAGGAATGAGATATTAAGAAACAGCAAGAAGGACAGCATGGATGGGACACGGTGAAGGAGGGGGACAGGGATAGATAACCTATTTTGAGTCATCCAGGGAAGAGAACATGTAGGACTTAGTTGGCCATAGCATGTATTTTGGCTTTTATTTCTAGTATAAGAAACTGTTGAAATGTTTTGTGGGGGTGATTAACATGATTTGATTGAGGTATTTTGAGCCTCACTGGCTGCTGCGTGGACAATTTAGTGGAGACAGGGAAGATGAATTAGGAGGTGGTGAGAAGTACAAGGATTTGGTTGAGGTTTTTAAGGTAGAATAAACAGATTTTGCAGATCTATTAGAGGTTAGGCATGAGAAAAAAATGAGAAGTCAGGGTGACTCCAAGGTTTTTGTCATGAGTAACTAGGTGACAAGTAGTACCATTTATTGAATTCAAAAAATTTGCAGCGAAGCAGTTTTGAGGGAAGAGGGATTATGACTTTTTAAAAAAAGTCATATTTCACTTTGATATGTGCTCATTAGATGTTTAGATTAAAATGTTGAATATGCAGAAATATATGAGTCTAGGGTCCTTAATTTATGAAGAAATTAGAGGTGTTTTGAGGCATTTATATCTATTATAATAGCTGAAGTAATGGGCATACTAATGGCAAGTAGTTATGGTAAGACAGAGAGGACTGGTTCTCTGATTTGAATGTGTGTGCATGTTTGTCTAATCATCAAGTACAGGATTATCATAGCAAATTAGGAAGCTACAGACGAGAGAAAAGATCATAACACTACCACCCCAGGGACAAGATTATTTGTATATTTCTTTGCAGCGACTTAATTTTACACGATGAGCCTTGTCTGATTGATCAAATGTTCACTGAAAACACGAGGTTTTATTACTGCATAATATAAGCTACAGCAATTCAATAATTAAGATATTGGTACAATGATCAATAGTTAAGTGATCTGAAACAGATTACAATTTAGTATACAAATTTAATATGTGCCAAAGGAACCTTACACACCAAGAAGGAATATTTTCAACAAATTAAGGCATAGCCTTAAATCACACCACAACCCAATATTAAATGTAAAATTTTAAAACCATAAATATTTAACCATCTTTGAGTCTATTCTTGCCTCCTTAAGTCTTTTCTCAACATAGAATTTGTTTAAATTATGTAAGATGACATTATTCTTTTGATCGAAATCCTTCAATGGCTTCTCATTTCATTCAGAGTAAGGTCAAAGTTCTTCGAATGGTGTACAAGATACTACATGGTCTGATCCCTGCTATCTCTGCCTGGCCACTTTCTGTTTCTTCTTCACTTAAGCTCTGTTAGCCTCATTGTTCCTCACACACTTTCATCATTTCTTCACCTCAGTGTCTTCGCACTTGCTCTTCACTCTGCCTGAAATACTTCCCCACCTATCCCCATGGCCCACTCTGTCATTTCTTCAGGTCTCTCCTCAAATGTTGCCTTAGTAGGAGACCTTCTCTCATCATTCAATTTAAAATAGCAACTGAAAACCACCACTTCCTCCACCTGCATCCTTCTCCCAAAGTTATCTTTTCTTCTTAACCTCCTTTATTGTTCTACATCAAATTTATGATTACTTGATCTACTAGATATTTGTTGATAGAATGCCTCCCCTCATGCGAATGTAAGCATCATCATGCAAATTAAAATAACAATGAGATAGCATCTTATACCAGTCAGAATGGCTATTATTAAACAATCAGAAAATAACAGATGCTGGCATCATTGTGGAAAAAAGAGAACACTTACACATTGTTGGTGGGAGTGTAAATTAATTCAACCATTGTGAAAAGCAGTATGGCGATTCATCAAAGAGCTGAAAGCAGAACTACTGTTCAACCCAGCCATCCCAGTACTGGGTATATACCCAGAGGAGTATAAATCATTCTACTATAAAGACACACGGATGCAATTGTTAACTGTAGCACTATTCATAATAGAATACACATGAAATCAACCTAAATTCCCATCAATGACAGATTGAATAAAGAAAATGTAGTACATGATACACCATGGAATACTATGCAGCCATAAAAAATGAGCCAGCCCATGTCTTTGCAGGAATGTGGATGGAACTGAAGGCTACTATGCTTTGCAAATTAACACAGGAACAGAAAACCCAATACCACACGTTCTCACTTGTAAGTGGGAGCTAAATTATAAGAACTTATGAACACATTGGCCAGAGGTAGTGGCTCATGCCAGTAATCCCAAAATTTTGGGAGGCCAGGGCAGGTGGATCACTTGAGGTCAGGAATTAAAGACCAGCCTGGCCAACATGGTGAAACCCTGTCTCTATTAAAATAACAAAAATTAGCGGGGCATGGTGGCACGCATCTGTAATCCCAGCTACTCAGGAGGCTGAGGCAGGAGAATCACTTGAAACCAGGAGGCAGAGGGTGCAGTGAGCAGAGATTGTGCCACTGTACTCCAGCCTGGGTGATAGAATGAGACTCTATCTAAAAAAAAAAAAAAAAAAAAAAAAAAAAAATCATGAGCACAAAAAGGGAACAATAGACACTGGGGCCCACTTGATGGGGGAGGGTGAGAAGAGGGAGAGGAGCAGAAAAGATAACTATTGGGTACTGAGCTTGATACCCAGATGATGAAATAATATGTATAAAAATCCCCCATGACACGTTTACCTATGTAGCATGCCTTTACATGTGCCCCAAAACCTAAAATAAAAGTTAAAAAAAAAACTAAAAATTTAAAAAGTAAATGATTCTTCGTTTTAAAAAAGTAAGCTTCATAAGGACAGAGACTTTATTCATTTATTTTTGGCACCACTTTATCTCCAGAACCTAGTACAGTGCCTGGCATACATTAGCCGTTCAATAATGTATGTTTTATTAACAACTTAATGGTAAAGGAATGAATTTAGGACAAAACATAGGCCAATTGTAGCTGTTTTTTTGTGTTTGTTTGTTTGTTTTGAGATGGAGTCTTGCTCTGTCATCCAGGCTGGAATGCAGTGGCACGATCTCAGCTAACTGCAACCTCTGCCTCCAGGGTTCAAGCAATTATCTTGCTCCAGCCTCCTGAGTAGCTGGGATTACAGACACGTGCCACCACTGGACTGATTTTTGTATTTTTAGTAAAGATGGGATTTCACCTTGTTGGTCAGGCTGGTCTCGAACTCCTGACCTCATGACCTGCCTGCCTCAGCCTCCCAAATTGCTGGGATTATAGGCGTGAGCCACCACACCCAGTGTAGCTGATTTTTTTTTTCAGGAAAGTGTTTTCTGAACAACACAATATGAACTAATAGAAAGAGAAGATTTTCCGAAAAAGCCAAGGCAGTTTCAGAAATCAAACAACAACAAAAACCTATCTTTTATTTTTTCATTCCTCTTTACCAAAACAAAACAAAAGAAGGAGAAGAAGAAAGGAAAACCAGGAAATTAGGAGTCTGGAGGGGGCTTTGGTTTCTCTCTGTTGTAATTCAGTCTTGGGCTTGATTCATCTGCTAAATTCTCTAAAGGGTAACTATAGAATCCAGAGCAGCAAACAGAGAGTGAGAGAATGAGTAATAAATAAATGAAAGGATAGTGATAAGACTCAGAGAACAAAACGAAACAAAGCTGTGCTGCAGCTGGCCATGCTGGACTCATGGTTGCACACTCTAAAAAATACTCTTAATGGTGGAGGGAAGAAAACAGTATTTTAAACCCAACTATAATCCCCCTCTATTTTCTGTCACTCTGGAAAAGCAGTTCTTACAATGACTTTCTCTGTGCTTCCCACGTGGGATTTAGCCGCTGTTGTAACCTTTGTGTTGTTCATTGTGAAGCTGGAAAAGTACAATTCCACTACATTTAAGCCACTTTGTAAGGGGAAATGCAACTGTCAGCTCAGGTGGCTTTAAGCTGTCAGAGCTTGGGGAATAAAACCAACTCATCTCTCCTCAACATCCCCACATAAGGAGAGAAGCTGACAGATATGAGTTCTGTCTTCCCATAATAAACTCCTCCCATGCAATGCAGTGATTTCATTGAAGGGCACGTTGGAATCAACTGTAAAGCCACAGCAAAGGTCTGCCCAACCCTTTCCCCCAAGAGATTCTATTTTATTTGGCCTGGGATGCTGCCTTGCCATTAGGAGTTTTAAATGCTCCCGGGTGATTCTGACTTACAGCCAAAGTTGAGAACCATTGCGACTGGTTTTTATTTCCCTTTTTGCTTTTCTTTTTTTCCTTCTATTTATATTTTTAGGTGAGTCTTTCCAGAATAGTTTTCTCTTTCCTGTGACTTTCAAATTTTGGTTCAGGTTTCTATTCTTACCTCACTTAAGAAACGGTGAGAAAAATGAACTTCTTCAAGGTCAAGCCTTCTTGGCTTATGGTAATTAGCCCATTCTAGTTCCTTGACTGCAATCACTGGTATGGGGACAAGCAAGTGATATAAACAGCCCAGTCAGGGTGGATCTCAGGACACTTGCTGAAAAGTCTGTAACGAGAACATTTTCTTTCTTCCTCGGGACATTATGATACGTGGCTATGAAGTGTACCCTAACTGATTTACTCTGACGTACTGTTTTTATTTATTTATTTATTTTCCTGCCTCTCTTAAGCCTGAGCCAGTTGTTAAAGATACCTAGATCCTCATTTGATATTTTTAGGGGACTGAAGTGATCTTGCTAACCATTCATCATAATTATCTCCTAGAATAAGATAGATCCTAAAATAAAATATCCTTTTTGTCATATGAAATGGAAGTGTTAGCTTCTCGCATCTGTACAGGGTCAATTGATGTAAGAACTGCAGGGAAGAGTACTTATATTGAATCTTGTGGCTTTCTCAGTGGCCCCACAACAAGCAAGATGCATATCTGTCAGCAAATCAATAGTTGTTGAGTGGATGATTCACAGGAACATTGTGTTAGGAAGTGTGAGGTTGGCTTGTAGAATACAGAGAAATGAAAGAAAGGTATAACCCGTGGTCTGAAGTAGTTTACTATTTAATCAAGCAGTTCTTCATGTTCTTCATTCACTTCCAGTGTATAATTGCAGCCTGCTTCCCCATGGGAAGAAGGCTCAGGGGGTCATGCCTGTGTCTTACCTAATGTTTTATCTATTCTGCCTTTAGACAAGCCAACCCGCAGCTTGCAGGCAGCACGTGGCTCAGGATGCCGGCCAAACACAAATTCGTAAACTTTCTTAAAACATTATGTTTTAGCTCATGAGCTATTGTTAGTGTTAGTGTATTTTATGTGTGGCTCAGGACAACTCTTCTTCTTCTTCCAGTGTGGCCCAGGGGAGCCAAAGGATTGGATACCCTGCTTTAGAATGTTGGGCCAGAGAACACCAAAGCAGATAATGTGGTCTCAATAACCTATGATCCTTTCTACATGTACTCTTTTCACTAGATCCAACAAACCGGGGCTTCTGCCAGGATAGAATGGAAATTAAATCCAGAATGGGATCTGAAATTATTCTGTCAGTTTCCCTCCTTGTATCTTAGATATTACTTTTGCTAATTACAGAAACTAGCACTTTTCAAACAACCAGGCGTGATTCCCCTGCTATCATTATCTAGTGATGTTTCACTGTCTAAGCTTCATCTCAAACTGACCTTTTTCAGCTGGGAATCAAACTGTCCCCTTTCGACACATACGAAATTGAAATTTTTATGATGCTGCAAACTAATCTGACAAAGAAACTGTAGTCTTGAGGAATTCTGAATTCTGATTAAAAATATAGCTTTCAAATATTTTCCTAGTTCTTTGTGGAATGATTTTATTTGGATTTCATAGGCTGATTTCAGTCACATTGACAGAGAGGCAAAAGTTCCAGAGATATATTGAATTTTCTTGTAGGCAGCCACCCATGAAGTTAAAATCCAAGGGAAATCAAATTTCTTTAGTTCAGTCATTTGCCTTCAGTAATGACTTGCTCTTGCACCAACCATAACATTTCTCTACTGTTATAACGACTTTGAACATTTTTGTGTATCAGATTATTTTCACTTCAACACAGTTTCCCTGCTTCACTGCCAGACCAATCCAGTGCTTTGAGGTGCTGTCAGTTCACATGAAGGGACAATTTGCAGCCTCCACTGAGTAGGTGAAGTGCTCCGTTGTGACTGGTTACACCCAAGTCATGAGCCTTTACCTTCAGATTGAAGCAGCACTATACATTTTCTCTTGCAGCTTGCAAGTCAGTCTAGAGATCTTAGTTTTAAGACTGGAGGTACAGCTGTGTATAGAAGGTGTGTGTAAAAGCTATATAGCTTTAAACATTAACTTTTAGATCTTAAAGATCAACTTAGATCCTTACAAATTGATTTTTTTCTCAGTATGGTGAGAGTCAACAGTTTACTTAAAAATATATTAATAGTCAATTATTCCAGCATGGTATACTGAAAAGTTTGTTTTTTTCTACACTTTTCTGCAGTAACACCATAATAAATCAAAGATCCATTTATGCTAAGTTTTTAGACGGTAGGTAAAGGCTGCTTTTGAACGTTCTTGCATCTTGTTTTGTGGTATGGGTAAGAAACAGGAATAAAAATTTTCAAAGAACTCACTTTTGATCCATGGGTAGTGCTGGAGCAGGCTCAAAGACACACGTGCCATCCCCTGACTTAGACCATTTGCTGATAGTTGCTTCAGTGCCTCATAAGAAACTGACATCGGAGCTTTCCTAGTATTACAAAGCCTGGAGCAGGCCAGGGAGAAAGCCCAGGTTTTCCAAAGACATGTGATTTTTATTTTCTAAACTCTATTGTTGTGAAATAGAATTGATACATATAGATGTACATAAAATATAGGTTCAGTTTACTAAATAGCTGTAAACAACACTCATCTAAATATTACACAGAACAAGCAAAATATTATCAGCCTTTTCAGAATCCCAACATGTAGTTGCACCTACCATTCCATTTACATGTATTTGCACCTACCATGCCATTTTCTTTGGGGCAAGCACTTTTCTGACATTAAATATAATTAATTCTTTGTTTTTCCTTCATATTGGTTCTTCTTTTATCATCCCTAAGCAAAATACATTAATGTTGGCAGTTTCGAACACTATATAAGTAGAATCATACTGCATATATTTCTATAACTTGCTACTTTTATTCAATATTAATATGACAAATTTTAGCCATATTGTACATAGAATTAGTTCATTGATTTTTATTGCTCTATACTATTCTGTAGTTTATTGATATTGCAATTTGCTTATCCATTATGCTATTAAAGTACTGTTTTAAATTTCTGGAAAGTTTGGAAAAGACTCCTTTGAACATTCTTACATCTTGCTTTGTGTCGCATGTAAACATAAAAATTATCATGTATACACTTAGAAATGAAAAGACCACTCCATAGGATATATGTGGAATTTTTATTCCATGTATAGTATTACTAATTAATACCATACTAGCTTCCATTATGTTGTGCTGGTAGTTCATGTGTGTTATATTCTTGCTAACTCTTGATACAGCCAAGGAAGTTTTAGTATCTGACAATGTGAAGCATGTGTATTGGTATCTCATTGTAATTACAATTTGTCTTTCCATAGTTACTAATGAATATTCACATAAACTTTAAACTCACTGGTCACTTAGCTATTCTGTTTTGAGCCTCTTCCTAATTCTTTGCCAATTTTTCTGTTGAAATATCTGCCTCTTTTCACTTTGATTATGAAAAGTTTATTATATATTCTGGAAACTGGTTCTTTATTCATTATGGAAAACTTAAATATCTTTTCCTACTCTGTAACTGATGTTGTCTCTGTAATAAATTATCTTTCGATTATTGGTACTTATTCATTTAATTCATTTCTCTTTGTAAGTCTTTATGGCTCTGTGTTTTGGATCCTGTTTAAGAAATACTTTTCTACCCAAAGGTCTAAATATATTTCTCTATATTCTTTTTAAAAGCTTTATAGCTTTTTACCATTTACTGTTATATGTTAAAGATCAATTTACGTCCTCACAAATGGATTTATCTTTAATATGGTGATAGTCAGGAGTTCACTTTAAAAAAATATTGATAGTCAATTATTCTAGCATGGTTTATTGAAAAGTTTGTTTCTTCTATACCTCTCTACAGTAGCATCATAATAAATCAAATATTCATTTATGCTTAACGCTGGTTCTAAGCTCTCTATTCCATCTCATTGATCTATGTTTGCCAATACCATACTGTCTTTATTACTATTGGACTACAATACATAAAGTTAATAGAGCAAGTTCTCCTACACTCTTCTCCTACAAAATGTCTTGGCTATTTTCAACTCTTTGCAATTCCATATAAATAAAAAAATCAGCTTATTAGGATCAAGACTATGATTGCACTGAATGTACAAATCATTAATGTGCAAGCTATTAACACCGTGTATCTTTCCATGTCCTTAGGTCTTATATAATGTTTCTCAATAAAGTAATACATTTTATCTGTAAAGCTCTTGTACATATTTTATTAGATTCTTTTGCAGGTTTTAACTAATTTATATAAACATGTAAATGATAGGTTTTAAAATTTGTATTGACTAAAAGTTTTGATGGTATATAAACATGCAATTAATATTTTATAGGGATTATTGTATATATTGAATTTGCTAAGATCTCTTATTAATTTAAATATTTATTTGCACATTTCTCTACATATAAGCATTTCATTTATGAATAATGAGAATTTCTTCCTTCAAATTGTTTTCTTTTTTAAACATTTTTCTACCTTTTCTCCTGTCGTTATTGCACTGGCTGAGACCTTGAGGTCAGTGATAATAGTGTCTTATTCTTTAATTGAAGAAAAAGCTTTTGACATTTGATCATAAAATAATATGTTTGTAGAAGGCTTTATGGTAGATACTTTTTATCATATTAATGAGACCTTCTATTCCTAGATAACCATTTTTTAAGAAGTAAAGAATAGATGTTGAATTTAACCAAATGCTGTTTCTGAATATATTGAAAATAATTTTTTCAGTTTGTTGTTTTGATGACTTAAAATGATTATGTTTTTCATGCTAAGTTAGCTTACATTCCTGTGATAAACTGAGCTTGACTGTGATGTATTATCATTTTGATATGGTACAATAGTCTTCAGTATTTGCATTTGCTAGGATTTTTAAAAGAATTTTTGCGTTTACAGTTCATGATTTTTGTTGGACTTTAATTTTAATTTACAGTCCAGTTCTCAGTAGCTTTTAAAAATGTATTGAAGTATAACTTACTATCTACACTAAAAAAACTTTAAAAGTATATAATTTTGATCTATGTATGTATAGATGTGTATATTTACACACACATGCACACACATACATATTAGTGAAGCATCATCACAATCAAGGTGATGAACTACACATACACTCAAAAGTTTTCTCATGTCTCTTAGCAATATCTTGCTTTACCTATCCTCAAGTCTCTCTCACAATTTGCTTCCAACCACTGAACTACTTTCTGTCACTATGCATTAGTTTCCATTGTCTAGAACTTTATATAATTAGAATTATATACTAAGTATTCTTTTATGGTCTAGCTACTTTCAGTTCAGTATTATTCTTTAGAGATTCATCTATGTTGTACATATCAATAGTTTATTATTTTTGTTGAGTAGAATTGCATTATATTGATAAAACACAATTTGTTTAATGAGTATTTGGGTTGTATATAGTTTTGACTATTACAAATAAAGCATCTCTGAACATTGGTATATAAGTATTTGTATGATTTTTTTATTTCTCTAGGATAAATAACTAAAAGTAGAAAGGTGGGGTCATATGTAGGTATACATTTAAATTTTTAAGAAATTGTCAAACAATTTTGCAAAATGATTTGTATCATTTTTTCATTCCCACCAGAAATATACAAGAGTTCACTTGTTCCACACACTTGCCAGTGTTTGGTATGTTAGTAGTTTTAACTTTGGTTATTCTAATAGGTATATGAGAGTTTATCATTGGTGTATTAATTTGCCTTTCCCTAATCACTAAAGAGTTTGGGCATCTTTTCATGTGCTTATTTGCAAACTGAATTTCACTTTGTAAAGTATCTCTTCTAATCTTTTGCCTATGTTTTTCATGAAGTTGTTAAATTTTTGTTACAGAATTTTGAGAATTCTTTGTATTTTCTACATATGGTTTCATTATTAGACATGATATTTGCAATTTTTTTCTCCCACTCTGTAATGTTTTTGTATTCATTCTGCTTACAGTGTATACCAAGGAGCAGATATATGTAAATTTTATGAAGTCTAATGTACTGTTGTTCCTTTTTGTATTGTAAATTTTGTTGTTGTGTCTAAGGAATTTTTGCTTAACCCAAAACCAAAAAGATTGACTCCTATGTATTCTTTTAGAATGTATATAGTTTTAAGTTTTATATTTAGATCTATTATCTATTCTTGAGTTACTTTTGATATCATATGTATGAACTTAATTAAATGAATGCAAATTAAGATATTTTGCATATGGATATTTAAATTGCTCAAGAATAATTTGTTGGACAAAATTATGCCTCTCCTATGAATTGCTTCTTCAGTCTTGCTGAATTCAATTAACTATGTATTTGCAGGTTATGTCTGAACTTGATTTAGTTCCATTGATCTATTTGTCAATTATCATGCCAATACCACAGTATCTTGATTACCGTAACTTTATAGTAAATTTTGATAGCAGGTAGTATATACCTTGATAATAGGTATATAGCAACTTTATTATCTTCAGTGTTATTTTAGATAGTCTAGATTCTTTATATTCAATATGAATTTTCACATTAGCCTGTAAAAAGCCTACACAGAATGACCTTGGAACATGGGCTGATAGAATATTAAATATATAGATGAATTTAGAGACAATTGGCACATTAACAATATTAAGCCATCCACTCTATGAACATAGTATTTCCATTGTTTTAAGACTTCTTAAAATTATCTCTGCATTTTCTATTTTTTTATTGCACCAGCATTGTGCATCTTTTTTCAGATTTGTCCCTTAATTTTTAATATTTTGAAGCTATTGTAAATTATATTTTTAACATTTCAGTATTTGATTACTGGTTGCTAGGACATAAAAATCCAATTGATTTTGAATATTGATCATATATTCTACAACCTTGCTAAACTCACATATTAGATTTATTAGCTTATTTTTTAGATTTCATAAGATCTTTTACATAACCAATTGTGTTTTCTGTAAATAAAGACAATTCTACTTCTTCCTTTCCAATAATGTGTTATTAAAACTTTTTCTTGCCTTATTGCACCAACTGGAACCTTCAGTATAATGTTAATTAGTAGTGTTGAAACTAAATATCCTTACTTTGTTTCTAATCTTAGAAGAATACATTCACTTTTTTCACCTTTAATAATGATGTTAGCTGAAAGATTTTCATAGATGGCATTTAACAGATAAAGTATGTCTCCTCTATTTCTTTTTTTCTGATAATATTCATCAGTAATGGATGTTAGTTTTGTCAAATGCTTTTCCTGCATCTATTGAGATGCTCACAAAAGTTTTTGGTGTGTGTGTATATTTTTAGTCTGTTAATGAGATGAATTATATGGATTGATATTTAAATGTCAAACCAAATTTGTATTGCTGAGATAAATCAAAATTCATCACAGTATAAATTTATTTGTATATATAGTTCAATATGATTTTCTAAAATTTAGTTAAAATTATTTCCATGTATGCTCATGATAAATATTGTTCTATAGTTTTTTATTGTAATGTCTTTGTCTGGTTTTACTATTAGAGTAATGCTGGTCTCATAAAATGTGTTGGAAAACATTGTCTTCAATTTTCTGAAACAGTTTGTGCTTAGACATATTTTATGACCTGGTATGTGTTAAATATTTATAAATGATCTGTGCATGATTGAAATTAATGTGCATTCTGTAGTCGATGAGTCAACTTAGTTAATTATGTTTCTCAAATATTTTATATCTTGCCATTTTTGAATGCTTGACTGTCAGTTTCTGAGAGAGGAGTGCTGAACTTTCTAACTCTGGAGATTTATCAGTTTCTCATTGTGTTTCTGTTAATTTTTGTTTTGAATAATATGAGACTTTGTTAATATAACCATACAACTTAAAAATTGCTACATTGTTCTGCTCATTAACTCTTTTATCATTTTGAAATGCTTCCTTTTAATTTTGCTAATATTTGACTTAACATCTCTATTGTTTCTGAATAAGCAGTTATAGCAGCTATCTCTTCATTAGAATTTACTGGCATGTGTTTTTCCATCTATTAACTTTCAAAATTTTCTATACCCATGCATTTTAGACATATTTCTTATAGACAAAATAGACTCATTTTCCTTGTCTTATCTTTTTTTTTTCTAAATTACAGCACTTGGTTCATTATTATTGAATGGAATAACTAACATGTTTCGACTTATTTCTACCGTCTTGTATTATACTGCCTATCTATGGTCTCCATTTTTATCTATTTCCCTATTTGTTTTGGATGATTAAATATCTTTAATGATGTTTTCTCCAATTATTAGTATAAAATTTAGGCCCTCTGTTTCTGTTCTTTTCATGGTAATATTAACAATTATAGCATGCATAACTGACTTAATAACATTTGTAATTAATAAATTACCCTCTGTTTTGAAAATACTAGTGTCTTAAAACTTCAACATTAATGCACCCATTTCAATTTATTTATCTTGGATATCTGACATTTTTGGGGTTATCTAACACTTTAAATTCATACTTTTTGTTTCTATGTTTAGCCCAACAGATGTTATATTTTTATTTTACAGACTCAGCATTTATTTATATTTGTTTACTAATTTACCACTTTATTCAATCCTCATTTCTGCTTAAAACTCAAACATTTAGTCAGAGACCAGTTTCTTTTGACCTGAAAAATTTTTTCTAGATTTTCAATAATGGACAGTTTTCTGATTATTTGTTTGGTAAAAATATCTTTATATTACTTTTTTTGAGGTGGAGTTTTGCTCTTGCTGCCCAGGCTGGAGTGCAATGGCACAATCTCGGCTCACTGCAACTTCCACTTTCCAGGTTCAAGTGATTCTCCTGCCTCAGTCTCCTGAGTAGCTGGAACTATAATACATTTTTAATTGAAAGATATTTTGCTGAGTATTCAATTCCAGTGTTGAAGTTATACATGACACTATGACTTTTCTTCATAGCAATTAAAATTTGTACCTCTATATTTATTTGTTCAATACTTGTATTCTCAAACAGGCGGCTAGGCCATAATTTGTATGTGGGTGGGCACTACGTTCACTTTGCTCCTCACTGGATATGCAAACCTAGTAAATGCCTGGAATATGGAAGTTAAACAACATATATTTGAATGAATAAATAACAGAATGAATAAATTAATATATTACTTCTAGGATACTTTTGCTGACCATCCACATCTTGGTTAGTTGTGACCAGCGCCTATATAAGCAAGAACAACATATTGCTCAACTCCAAGGGTGACACTCATATTACTGTGCCAACATTGTCAACTGGATTGTTCAGCATATACACCATGCAACCCAGGTACCGTAATGGCAAAAACAGTCATGTTTATTTTGAAAAGCATATTCTCAAGGACAGCATAGTGAGTTATTATAACTAATCTAATTTGTGGTGAAACATTTTATCAGTAGGACGTATAGAAGTAGTCGTCCAGCTTTTGGTGGTTACCTACCACATGGGTATAAGAATAGATGGAAGACAGAAAATTCACAGGCCTTAAGCAATGCTGCCAAACTCAAAGTATAAAGTTGGGCCACACCATGCTGACTTAGTAAACCAGAGAGGTAAGGGTTAGTGATGCTGAATGGAATATAATGTGAACATTCATAAGGTTGTAGGCTTCAGAAGACTGTTTTTCATAAATTAAAAATATTTTTTACTTATCAAAGACTTTGTTCAATAAAGTTTTCAAATATGTTTTACCTTAAATGAGGATTATAAAATATCAGAACTAAACAGCTCTTGGATCTTTGTTTAGTTCTGATATTTTACAATCCTATTTTAAGGTAAAACATATTTGAAAACTTTATTGAACAAAGTCTTTGATAAGTATAAACTGTTTTTAATTTAGTTCAAAAATTCTGTGGAGAAAAAAATAATACTAAGATTTTTTGATAGAGGATTTAATCACTTAGTGAAGTAACTATGCAACCTCTATGCAATATGGTGCTCTTGCTTACTTAGATGCTGGTAACACCTACCAGCTTGTGTAGACAGTAAATTTACCTGTGAAGAATTAAATATGAACACAAGAGCTCTCATTTATAGAGAAGTAATATCTTTTGAAAAATTTACCCTATACTGCTCTGGGTGCTCATGTTTGGCTAATCATGAGTCATCTCCTTCTTTTGATGAAGTAATTCAAATCTGAATGTTTTCATCATGAAAATAAGAGCCCACTACGAATTTTCTTTATGAGAAAGTCTGTAGTTTGGACACGAGATGATCACTTCTCTTGGAGAAACAACACTAAAAAAAAAAATCAAAACTTGTTTTTAGCATAGAAAATGTAGCTCTAATTTATTTAAATTGGTTCAGTTTTCTATTTCAATTCCTCTGTCCAATGGAAGTATAGCAATAATTTTTAGCATCATGGATAATCGGGAATGATGCAACTGTCCATCAAGATTGCAACATAATAAATGTATGGTCAGCCTATTGAATATACTGTTCCTTTTTGAATGTATATTTGAGTGGGAGATAAAAATGAATATTTGAAGTCCCGGACTTACAAAAGTCTATATTCTAATATGGATTGTATGGCATGACTTAGATTATCTTAGTTTGAAGCCAATTATATGGAAAGCTGTGATTTCAGACAAGAGCTAAGGAGAAACAGAAGGTAGCATTTATTTCTTGAGCCAACAACACCAGGCTGGAATTGCTATTAATTTTCTTCTCCTTTTTTGATAGATAAACTTTTTCCTCTTAAAATATTGGCAAAACAATATATAAAATTCTGTTAGCGATAACTATTTTCTGGGGAAGGACAGAGGAGCAGAGGAAGAAAGTTCTGATTTTCATTACAAACATCTGAACAATGTATGAATAATCTAATAATGTGTATGGATTACTTTTTTCATGTGACAGGTATTTTCTAAGTGGAGAGATTGAGAACTATATATGTTTCCTTTATATAGTTTTTTTTTTTTTTTTGAGACAGTCTCGCTCTGTCGCCCAGTCTGGAGTGCAGTGGCCGGATCTCAGCTCACTGCAAGCTCCGCCTCCCGGGTTCACTCCATTCTCCTGCCTCAGCCTCCCGAGTAGCTGGGACAACAGGCGCCCGCCACCTCGCCCAGCTAGTTTTTTTGTATATTTTTAGTAGAGACGGGGTTTCACCATGTTAGCCAGGATGGTCTCTATCTCCTGACCTCGTGATCCACCCGTCTCGGCCTCCCAAAGTGCTGGGATTACAGGCTTGAGCCACCGCGCCCGGCCTCCTTTATATAGTTTTATGTCCTAAAGCATGAACTCTCATTTTGAACAATATTCATTATGAAAATTAGAAATTACTGATAAACTAAAAATAAATAAAGCATTTTCAAGACCCCATGATTCGTTCAAAGATAGAAATTGTTAGCTTTTAGGTGTTTATTCTTCTAGATTGCTTTCTCAAATACATGATGCTCGTTTAAAACCTAATATATTACTTTCCATATCACTTAATACATTTCTACATCACTGTTTTTAGGAACTACATAATTTACTTAAGAAACTCATTATTGCTTGACTCGTAGGTTAGTTTTGACTCATCCTTCTTCCTTCATGTTTGTGCATTTGCTTTATTACTTCTTAGAATAAATTCCTAGAAGAGCATTGCTGGCCCAAAGAGATGACATATGTTTAAGGCATTTGATACTGTTGCCAAATTGCCTTTCAGGAAAGCTGGACCAATTTAGACTACCATGAGCGACGTCTCAGAATATCTGTTTCTTCCAACTCCTGCTGCCATTAACTTTTGCCAGTCATTTTAATATTTGTCAATGTAATAGCCTCAAAATTAAAACTCATTTTATTTGCATTTTTAGTTAAGTATATTTTCTTCTTTTGTGAATTACCTGTTATTGCCCTGATTACATTTTCCACTGAGATTTTAACAATTTCTTCATAATTTGTTACAATTCTTTGTATGCTAACTATATTAACGTGTTCATACGTTTTGTCCTATCTTTTGTAATTATATTTCCTCTTTTAATGTTCATCTCAATTTTTTTTTTTCCTAAGACAAGGACGTTTTATGTTTTGTTTTCAAATCTATTGAGAAACTGAATATACAAATTGACAGTGGCCAGTCCATATATAAATAGGGACTTTCGACCAACAGCCTATAGCCGTCTGCCCAGGAAAACTAATCCCTTATCTACAATAAATGACCCAGGAAGCCAGCCTGCTACATCATACTTGTAAGAACAGAAAATGCTATCCCTCAGGACAACTCAGCTTCAGCAAGCTAACCAATATCTTCTGCAGCAGGCAGCCCCAAATGACAAAGCCTTGATTAATAACTGATGGCTTCCTTAATTTTTGGTCCCATTCCTGTAACCAAGTAGGATGCCCCACTTCTAGTGACTCCACATACAGCTTCCCCATGACAAAAGCCTCCACTCAGGGTAAACCTGAAGTCTTCCCCTTTTTCCACTGTAAAGGTTTGCCCTTCTCTGCTTGCCTGAGTCTCTGCCCAAACACACGTGATGGTAAGTGACTCTTTTGCTATAGCAAGCTCGGAATACATAGCCTATGCTTTTCTCATTTGTTTTTCTTTATTTCCATACTACCTATATATTCTTATATTGCTTCTTCTGTGTTGTCACACATAGAGAGCCTTCTTCATCCCAAGGTTATGTAATTTTTATCTGTACTTATTATACCTTATCGAAGAGACCATACAGTATGTTGATTCAAAGTGCTGGTTGGGAAATTCCTCTATCTGGATTTTGATATCTGCACTGGCACTAACAAAAAATTTCCAACAAGTTACGTAACCTCTCTGGCCTCAGTTTGTACATCTGTATTAGGGGTAAAATATTAGCTCCATGGTGTTTCTGCAAGGACTACATGAAGATGCTTAGAATAGTGTCTAACACTATATACGTTACTATCACCCAATGTATGTTACTGTCACTTCCTATATTTTTTCAAGCACTGCTATGATTACATTTAATAATAATGTAATGATAGCAGGGTTATGATACATAGTTCTTACGGGAACTGAGAGGCATACTCTAAGGACTGGTTGAGCAATAGGTTCTCAATTTCAGCCACTTGAGGCCCCTGCACTTTGCTTCAGGGATGCATTCACAGAATCAAGAAAATGAGGAAGCTCAAGCATGCTGTAGGGCCAGCAGACTGAGAAATGGGGAAACACTGCCACTTACTGACACATGGATGCCCAAGACTCAATCCAAGCTCAGTGGGTCTACAGTCTTGTGTCCTATTTTATGCACCAGAAGTGCCAAGAGTCTTGATGTGCTCTTCGCCCTGGCCTTCACAGCAGTCACTATTTCTGAATGAAATGGAATAAATTAAATATTTTCTTGTCTTTCCTCAGTCTTTGACCAGAGGTCAGTGAATCCCCATTGTAATAGGTAAATATAGCTCAGCTGGTTTATTTAAAGATCATGTTAGGGATCTGACTTCCACATAGACCCAGAGTAGTTCTCAATTTTCAGATATCACCTAAGATTATTTAGGAGACCTGGCACTGTAAGCAAGAATAAGCATTTTTAACAAGCACTGGAGATAACCTTGATAATGATAGCATGGAGATCCTACTTTGAAAAAACACTACTATAGATATGCTCAGGTACTGAACTGGCTTATGTTTAACTTGGTATCTAAAGTATAAGCTGAAAGGAAAGGAAAGGGGAAGGGAAATGGAGAGAGAAAGGAAAGGAGCCAATTGACATGGGAAGAAGAAGAAGGAATTAGATTGCTTTCCTCTTTCATCTTTTTCAAACAGGCCCTAGAGAAAGAGACCTATTATTTTTATCACCTTAAACATTACATTAAACATATTTGTTTTTCTCAGTCCCTGTTTCTCTTATGGCTTCTCTGTTCTGTGGTTCAGAGCATTCTGTCACCAGGATAAATCTTGGCATGTCTGAGGAAAACATCGGTCCCTTGACCCTTCTCCTCCAATTACCAGGACCTTCTTTTCAGTTAGAAACAATGTTTTACCTTTTATTGGGGTATTCAGTACAACAAACCTTCCTTTTAGTTTTTTACAAAATGGAATCTTCAAAAGATTTTTAAAAAAACAAATGGGGGGAAATATTTAACTTGCCCCACTACACACACACACACCACTCTCTCTCTCTCTCTCTCTCTCACACACCAACACAACACAGACACAACACACAAGTTATATCTAGTACTTAAAATATAGGATGTATACCGTCTCTAATTATTTCTTGTGTTTTCATCTTGTCTCCTCAGATGGATGGCAAGACTGGCATATTTCATTCCTCTTATGGTTAGTACTAATGTGGAGGAAAATAGGCACATAATACATATTCTTGTTTGCTTTTTTATTTCTTCCATATGTTTTGGCCATTATTTTCTTGTTTATTGCTTATATTTTACGTTTACCTCTATTTTTTGTACTCTTTGAAATAGAAGTCAACTTTTTCTTTATTTTCTCACTACATTATCAGAAGAATATCTTTCTGCCACCAGATGGAATACCAAAGCTTAAATATTACTATATCCCCTAATACAGACTCCTGGATCCTGTTCTTACTAGTTACACAGTCTTTCTGTGACTCAGTGTGTTTTTGTTATTTTTTTTTTCTTTTGAGATGGAGTCTCACTCTGTCACCCATACCGGAGTGCAGTGGCACAATCTTGGATCACTGCAACCTCGCCTCCCGGGTTCAAGCAATTCTCTTGCCTTAGCCTCCTGAGTAGCTAGGATTACAGGTGCATGCCACCATGTCCAGTTAATTTTTGTATTTTTAGTAGAGACGGGGTTTCACCATGTGGCCAGGCTGGTCTCAAACTCCTGACCTCCTGATCCACCCACCTCGGTCTCACCAAAGTGCTGGGATTATAGGCATGTGCCACCTTGCCCAGCCAGTTTTTTCAATATATAAAAATTAGAAAAGAATGTCTACTTTATAGGTAGATAAATTTTAAATTCAATAAACTTATGGGCTTGCTTGAAAGATTAATTAAAGGTATATAAAGGATTTACAATGGTACAAAGAGCATAAATAATTAATAAATATTGATTATTATCACCATTATTATTATATTTGTGACACTACATTAGGATGTCTCTAGAGTTAGCATAGCCAGTTTTATTTTCATTTAGAAAATATGTTTGATTGATGAGTACCTTCCTTTGACAAAAAAAAAAAGAAAAGAAAAATACACTTGAAAATATTATTTAATTAAAAGTTCTCAGAATGGTTTAACATACTAGCCAAGTACTATATGAGCCAACTGAGTATTTCACAAGTTACTATACTTTTCAA